>NC_134688.1:132667689-132967689 GCF_050947455.1 Rhinoderma darwinii | reverse complement strand
CTAGCTGGGCGCTCTGATGAGAAGTATCATCCACTTCTCTTCAGAACGGCCAGCTTCTGGCAGTGCAGACACAGCGTGTTCTCGAGAGATCACGCTGTGACGTCACTCACAGGTCCTGCATCGTGTCAGACGAGCGAGGACACCGGCACCAGAGGCTTCAGTTGATTCTGCAGCAGCATCGGCGTTAGCAGGTAAGTCGACTACTTACCTGCAAATGCTGATGCTGCTGCAGAATCAACTGTAGCCTCTGGTGCCGGTGTCTTCGCTCGTCTGACACGATGCAGGACCTGTGAGTGACGACACAGCGTGATCTCTCGAGAACACGCTGTGTCTGCACTGCCAGAAGCTGGGCGTTCTGAAGAGAAGTGGATGATACTCCTCATCAGAGCGCCCAGCTAGTAAAAGTATTAAAAACGCCCCGATGTACGCACCTAATACACGCCCACTTGGACTTTTACTTTTAAACACACCCACTTGGACTTTTGCAAGCCTCATTTGCATAACTACAAAAATGGTCGTAACTTGGCCAAAAATGCTCGTTTTTTAAAAATAAAAACGTTACTGTAATCTACATTACAGCGCCTATCTGCTGCAATAGCAGATAGGGGTTGCAAAATCTGGTGACAGAGCCTCTTTAAGTAGAATAATGCCCAGCCACACTACAAAAACAGTTTTTTTTATAAACATTTCCGAGGCCTTCATTTAACAATGTATCTGCAACTTTTTTTCGGGGTCATATTACTTTAAAATAGTGTCTAATCTGCTGTATGATATATTTGTGAATTAAAATAACCATTTGCGCCAGAATTTGTGCTATACTTGTAAAAAAGGAGTGGAAAGTAAGCTTTTTACTTAGTCTGGATTAAGACAAATTTATAAAATGCGACTTTAAAAAAAAAAAAAATGCCGAAAAAAAAGTCCCATCTCTACTCCACACAGATGCTTGCATTGCAAAAGTGCAGTAATTTTGGCCAGAGTTAAAGTTAATAACAGTGATATATGTTGTGACAGATTTCTAAAAGGCACATGCAGTTATATATTTGTTGCAACATAGATCAATAAAGTATTCTGACTTATAAGACATTGACTAAAATTACGTTACTTTTGATAAATGTGGGCCAAAGAGTTCAAGGTATTTTCTTGGACTCAAAACCCCCGAGTTCCTAATCCGATCAAGCATCGGTGGGATGTGCAGGAAATACAAGTCAATCCATTGAGGTCTCACTTTACAACATACAGGACTTATAGGATATGCCGCTAGTGTCATGGTGCCAGATACCACAGGACACCTTCAGCGGTCTAGTGGAGTTCATACCTCAATGGTCAGGGCTGCTTTAGTGGCACGAGGGGGACCTACACCATATTAGGTATGTCTTATGGTATACGAATGTGATGCCACTGAGTTGTTTATAACATTGTCTTATTACTTGACATCTAAGTAAGATTTAATTTGTTCTAGGGCCTTAGAGGGTCGTTTTCAAAGCCGAATACTGTATGTAAAAGTATACTGCTTGCTGATGATCATTCAACTGACTTGGACGAAAAAGCACAATTTAACTAAAATGCTTGGGTGCACTGGGTAACTCTTTAGAGCCAATCTATCATTTCCCCCAAAAAATTATTTAGATCAGAATGAAGTATTAAAGAAAATGTACTCACGTTCAGACCATTAAGAGTACAATAGGTGCCCAATGTACAGAAGGAGCCCTGCCGAAATATAATTTATACAAAAAGAGTAGGTTTGCCTGCTTCGTTTGTAATTGCAGGAAGGAGGTGAAGGGAAAGTGAGCCCTAATCTACCCACCGCCCTGTCCCTGCCTACTTGCAACGACCCGCCCTAGGCGACGGGGTACAACTGGGCGGCGGTCCCTACGCTGTCTAAGTGCACGGGAGAACAAACAGGGAACACGCAAGGGAAGGGGCAGTAGCCCACGGAACGCCGCGAGGAAACGGAGCGGTGAACGAATAGTCAGGACCAGGATGAAGTGGAGAATACCAACGTGAGCACGGAGAAGGAAGCAAGCCAGGGGCAAAGCGAAGCAGGTTAAGCGGAACTGCAGCAAGGCAGAAGCACGGCAGAAGCAGGCTGGAGCAAGCAGCAGTGGGGCCAGGAATCCAGAAGAATTACAAGCACTGAAGAAGAGAACACGGCAGGTAATAAAGGACAGGGGGCGGAGCTAACTCCGACTGACCAGGCCGCGATAGGCTCTCCCACTCCTGAGCCTGCCACCCTGGTTGGTGGGAGACGGTGTCAGTCTAACAGGTCTGGCCTCAGGTGTGGATTGATTAATCCCAGGAGTATACCTAGACGTAGTACCTGGCAGATCCCTAACAGTACTCCCCCTTTTATGAGGGGCCACCGGACCCTTACTAAGAGGACCCGGTTTAGTAGGGAAGAGAAGGTGGAACCTCCTGATCAATACCCCAGCGTGAACATCACGGGCAGGTACCCAAGTCCTCTCCTCCGGCCCGTATCCTCTCCAATGGACCAGGTACTGGAGGGAGCCCTGGACCATCCTACTGTCCATTATCTTGGCCACCTCGAATTCCACACCCTCAGGGGTGAGAACGGGAACAGGAGGTTTCCTCGAGGGGGACCAGGATGGGGAGCAGCGTTTGAGGAGGGAGGCATGGAAGACGTCATGTATGCGAAAGGATGGGGGCAGCTCCAGACGGAAGGATACAGGGTTGAGGACTTCAATGATCTTATAAGGTCCAATAAATCGGGGAGCAAACTTCCTGGACGGGACCTTAAGGCGCAAGTTCCTGGACGACAACCAGACCAAATCCCCGACGACAAACCGGGGGTTAGCAGAACGTCTACTATCAGCCTGAATCTTTTGTGCGCTCTGGGATGCATCTAGGTTCTTCTGAACCTGGGCCCAGACTGTGCACAGTTCCCGATGAACATCCTCTACCTCAGGATTATTGGAACAACCAGGGGAAACGGAGGAGAACCTTGGGTTAAACCCGAAATTACAGAAAAACGGGGAGACCCCTGACGAGTTACTGACCCGGTTATTCAGGGAAAATTCAGCAAGGGGAAGGAATGAGACCCAATCGAATTGACAGTCAGAGATGAAACACCTTAAATATTGTTCCAGGGATTGGTTAGTCCTTTCCGTTTGGCCATTAGTTTCGGGATGGAAGGCGGAGGAGAAGGACAGATCAATCTCCAACTTTTTACAAAAAGCTCTCCAAAATAAGGAAACAAATTGTACCCCTCTGTCAGAAACGATATTGACTGGGGCCCCATGGAGACGCAGGATGTGTTTCACAAACAAAGAAGCTAACGTCTTGGCGTTAGGTAGCTTCTTAAGGGGCACAAAGTGGCACATCTTGCTGAAGCGGTCTACTACCACCCACACCACCGACTTGCCCTGAGATGGGGGCAAATCGGTGATAAAATCCATGGAGATATGGGTCCAAGGTCTCTGGGGAATGGGCAAGGAACGTAGTAGGCCCGCAGGTCGGGACCTAGGGGTTTTGGACCTAGCACAAACCTCACAAGCGGCGACGTAAGCCCTAACGTCTTTAGGCAACCCAGGCCACCAATAGTTTCTGGTAATGAGGTGTTTGGTGCCCAAAATGCCAGGATGACCAGATAGAGCGGAGTCATGGTTTTCCCTGAGTACCCTTAGCCGGTATTGCAGGGGAACAAACAGTTTGTCCCCAGGGACGTTCCCGGGAGCTGAACCCTGATCAGCCGCAATATCAGAAGCTAAATCAGAATCTGTGGCAGAAACGATTATACCAGGGGGTAAAATACAAGCAGGATCCTTCTCGGAAGGAGGATTGGCCATGAAACTACGTGACAGAGCATCAGCCTTAATATTCTTGGACCCAGCCCTATAGGTAACCAAGAAATTAAATCTGGTAAAGAATAGTGCCCACCGAGCTTGTCTAGGATTAAGCCTCCGGGCCGATTCTAGGAAAACCAGATTCTTGTGATCCATAAGGACCGTTACCTGGTGTCTGGCCCCCTCCAGGAAGTGCCGCCACTCTTCAAAAGCCCATTTAATGGCTAGAAGTTCGCGGTTGCCAATATCATAGTTACTCTCCGTGGGCGAAAACTTCCTAGAGAAGTAAGCACAGGGGCGGAGATGGGTGAGGGAGCTGGTAACCTGGGACAAGACGGCCCCCACTCCCACCTCGGATGCGTCAACCTCCACAATAAATGGCTCCTCTTGGTTGGGCTGAATCAGCACGGGGGCCGAGATAAAGCACTTCTTGAGGGTCTCAAAGGCCTGGACGGCCTCAGGGGGCCAATGGAGGACAACAGCACCCTTTCGAGTAAGGTCCGTAAGAGGCATAGCGACGACCGAGAAGTTGGCAATAAATCTCCTGTAATAGTTGGCGAACCCTAAAAAACACTGTAACGCCTTAAGGGAGGCAGGTTGGACCCATTCCGCCACAGCCTGAAACTTGGCAGGGTCCATGCGGAATTCATGAGGAGTGAGGATTTGCCCTAAAAATGGTATCTCCTGTACCCCAAAGACACATTTTGCAGTCTTAGCAAACAGATTATTCTCCCGAAGGACCTGGAGCACCTTCCTGACATGCTCCACATGGGAGGACCAGTCCTTGGAAAACACCAGTATGTCATCAAGGTACACAACAAGAAAATTACCCAGGTAATCGCTCAGGATTTCATTAATAAAATTCTGGAAGACAGCAGGGGCATTACACAACCCAAAGGGCATGACCAGGTATTCGAAATGACCCTCGGGTGTGTTGAACGCAGTTTTCCACTCATCCCCCTCTTTGATGCGGATAAGGTTATATGCCCCCCGTAGATCGAACTTAGAAAACCATTGGGCTCCCTGAACCTGATAAAAAAGATCCGGAATCTAAGGAAGTGGGTACTGGTTCCTTACGGTGACCTTATTCAGGTTACGATAATCAATGCACGGCCTAAGACCACCATCCTTCTTCCCCACGAAGAAGAAGCCAGCACCTACAGGAGAAGTCGAGGGGCGAATGAAACCCTTGGCCAGGCATTCTTGGATATACACCCTCATAGCTTCACGTTCAGGACATGAAAGATTAAATATCCTACCCTTAGGAAGCTTGGCACCAGGCACCAAATCGATGGCGCAATCGTAATCTCTATGGGGGGGCAACACCTCGGAGGCCTCCTTAGAAAACACATTGGCGAAATCCTGAACAAACTCAGGAAGCGTGTTTACCTCCTCCCGGGGAGAAATAGAGTTAACAGAAAGACATGACATAAGACATTCATTACCCCATTTGGTAAGCTCCCCAGTATTCCAATCAAACGTGGGATTATGCAACTGCAACCAGGGAAGACCTAATACCAGATCAGACGATAATCCCTGCATCACCAGTACAGAGCACTGCTCCAAATGCATGGAGCCAACCAGGAGTTCAAAAACAGGAGTATGCTGAGTAAAATAACCATTAGCAAGGGGAGTTGAGTCGATACCCACTACAGGGACAGGATAAGGCAAATCAATAAAAGGCATCTTTAGAGACATAGCAAATTCCACGGACATGATATTAGCAGATGAGCCAGAATCAACGAAAGCACTGCCCGTGGCAGACCGGCCAGCAAACGAGACCTGAAAGGGAAGCAAAATTTTATTGCGTTTCACAATAACGGGAAATACCTGTGCGCCCAAGTGACCTCCCCGATGATCACTTAGGCGCGGAAGTTTTCCGGCTTTTTATTCTTGCGCCTGGGACAGGTGTTCAGTAGATGCTTGTCGTCCCCACAGTAGAAGCAGAGACCATTCATTCTGCGAAACTCCCTACGTTGTCGAGGGGACATGGAGGCCCCGAGTTGCATAGGTACCTCCGAGTCCTCCGTGGAGGGGCGAGGGGACGGGACCTCGGGGGGGATCGCAGAAAAGTCAGAGGGGAGCACATTGAAACGTTCAAGCTGACGTTCCCTGAGACGTCGGTCAAGTCGTACTGCTAGGGCCATAACCTGGTCAAGGGAGTCAGAAGAGGGGTAGCTAACCAGCAGATCCTTCAGGGCGTCAGATAATCCTAACCTAAACTGGCACCTTAGGGCCGGATCGTTCCACCGAGAAGCTACGCACCACTTTCTAAAATCAGAACAGTATTCCTCAACCGGTCTCCTACCCTGACGTAAGGTCACCAGCTGACTCTCGGCTAAAGCAGTCCTGTCAGTCTCGTCGTAAATGAGTCCGAGGGCAGAGAAAAAACGATCAACAGAGGAAAGTTCAGGGGTGTCAGGAGCCAAGGAGAAGGTCCACTCTTGGGGCCCTTCCTGGAGTCGGGATATGATGATACCCACCCGCTGGTTCTCGGAACCTGAGGAGTGGGGTTTTAGGCGGAAATACAGTCTGCAACTCTCCCGGAAGGAGAGAAACGTCTTACGGTCCCCTGAGAACCGGTCAGGTAACTTGAGGTCGGGTTCTAGAGGTGAGGTGAGGGGTACTACTAAGGCAGCATCACCCTGGTTGACCCTCTGGGCCAGGGCCTGGACCTGTAGGGAGAGGCCCTGCATCTACTGGGTCAGGGTCTCAAGGGGGTCCATGATAGCGTCAGCGTAGGAGAATGGTAGACTAGGTATGGGCTTGTAATTATGTAATGGCAGGAAGGAGGTGAAGGGAAAGTGAGCCCTAATCTACCCACCGCCCTGTCCCTGCCTACTTGCAACGACCCGCCCTAGGCGACGGGGTACAACTGGGCGGCGGTCCCTACGCTGTCTAAGTGCACGGGAGAACAAACAGGGAACACGCAAGGGAAGGGGCAGTAGCCCACGGAACGCCGCGAGGAAACGGAGCGGTGAACGTATAGTCAGGACCAGGATGAAGTGGAGAATACCAACGTGAGCACGGAGAAGGAAGCAAGCCAGGGGCAAAGCGAAGCAGGTTAAGCGGAACTGCAGCAAGGCAGAAGCACGGCAGAAGCAGGCTGGCGCAAGCAGCAGTGGGGCCAGGAATCCAGAAGAATTACAAGCACTGAGGAAGAGAACACGGCAGGTAATAAAGGACAGGGGGCGGAGCTAACTCCGACTGACCAGGCCGCGATAGGCTCTCCCACTCCTGAGCCTGCCACCCTGGTTGGTGGGAGACGGTGTCAGTCTAACAAGTCTGGCCTCAGGTGTGGATTGATTAATCCCAGGAGTATACCTAGACGTAGTACCTGGCAGATCCCTAACATCGTTGCTTAGTGTGCTTGCTCTGTAAGCCCTAGAATTTGCTTGTTCAGCAAAATTAAAGGTACCAGCTTGTTAGAAGCCTCTATGAACAGTCCATTGGCCGTGGTCTTTCCCACTTCCTGTATGAAATGCGGAGGAGTTAATATTTCACTTTTGGTATGATTATTTTCCAAATGTTTCATAGTCAAAACTAATATCAAGTGTAAAATCTGATGTAGTTTGATCGGTAAAAAGCAGATAACAGGTTTCCTGTAATGTCTGTAACCCTGGTGTTCTAGGGCAAAGATGGGGCAGTGCCAGGATCCCTGGTTTTCTAGGGCTGTGGAGAGGTTAATGTCAGTGTCCCTGATGGTCTAGGGCAGAGAAAAGGATAATTTTAGTATCAATTAAGGTCTAGGAAAGAGAAAGGGTTAATATCAGTATTCATGGTGATATAGGACAGTGAAAGGGCTAATGTAGCATACATGGTGTCTAGGGCATTACTCAACCTCCAGGCTCCAGAATTGTCCCTGTAACAGAAAGCTGAACAATGATCGTTCCGTTTACTATTGTCTGACTGCACTAATCATACAGATCATTGCATTGAGGATATACAGCGGACTTTACAGCTGCAATAGAACAGCCACACAGTTCTTTCTATGATCAGACAAAGTCCTCTATTTGATCTCTAACGGGAGACCACGCTGGATGTAGCAAACGCTCCATGACCTACTATTAGGTCATGCTAACTGTAGCGTTCGCGCTCAGTGACCTAATAGTAGGTCATGGAGTAAACACGGCGCCGTTCGCGCGGGGCGCGTTCATGAGCTGTGATAGCTGCTGTTTCCGACAGCAGGCTATCACAGCTCAATGTGCAGGGACCGATCGCAGTGGTCCCCGCAGATTAACCCCTCAGAAGCCGCGTTCAATAGTGATCGCGGCTTCTTAGGGGTTAATCCGCCATCGCTTGCCTGCTACACGATAGCGGCCGGCGATGGTGACTATGGCAACCGGACACCAAACAATGGCGTCCGGCTATGCCATAGACGGAAGCCTAGTGGGTCCTGACAACGTCAGGACCCACTATGCTTGCTGTCAGTGAGTAGCTGACAGTTCTAATACACTGCACTACGCATGTAGTGCAGTGTATTAGAATAGCGATCAGGGCCTCCTGCCCTCAAGTCCCCTAGTGGGACAGAGTAATAAAGTAAAAAAAAAGTAAAAAAAAGATGTGTAAAAATAATAAAATAAAAGTTTTAAAAGTATTAAAAGGAAAAATCCCCCCTTTTCCCTTATCAGTACTTTATTATTAATAAAAATATATAAACAAACAAATAAACTATACATAATTGGTATCGCCGCGTCCGCAACGGCCTGAACTACAAAATTATTTTGTTATTTATCACAAAAAGTGAATGATTTTTTACAAAACGTATTTTATTGTGAAAACGCCATAAGACATAAAAAAAACTATAAACATCTGGTATCGCCGTAATCGTATCGCCCCGCAGAATAAAGTGAATATGTAATTTATAGCGCACGGTGAACGCTGTAAAAAAAATAGAATAAAAAAACAATAGTAGAATTGCTGTTTTTTAGTCACTACGCCACCTAAAAATAGAATAAAAACTGATCAAAAAGCCGCATGCACCCCAAGAAAACTACAATGGATTCCTCAAGGGGTCTAGTTTCCAAATTGGGGTCACTTTTGGGGGGTTTCCAATGTTTTGGCACCACAAGACCTCTTCAAACCGGACATGGTGCCTAATAAAAAAGAGGCCTCAAAATCTACTAGGTGCTCCTTTGCTTCGGAGGCCGGTGCTTCAGTACATTACCGCACTAGGGCCACATGTGGGATATTTCTCTAAACTGCAGAATCTGGGCAATACGTATTAAGTTGCGTTTCTCTGATAAATCCTTTTGTGTTATAAAAAAAATGGTCTAAAAAGGATTTTCTGACAAAAAAAAATGTAAATTTCACCTCTACTTTGCTCTAAATTTCTGTGAAACACCTAAAGGGTTCATAAACTTTCTAAATGCTGTTGTGAATACTTTGAGGGGTCTAGTTTCTAAAATGGGGTGTTTGATAGGGGTTTCTAATATATGGGCCCCTCAAAGCTACTTCAGAACTGAACTATAACCTAAAAAAATAAATAAATTAGGCAATACTTCGCTTCTTACATTATACTGATAATGAGCCGTGCCCACCCCGAGATGACCCCAGTTTTGACAGTTTGTATAAACGGAGACCCCTATTAGACCGTTTCAGTGCCCGGTTTTCCCAAGCATACACCCCCGAGAAGTGTATTTCTATTGATGAGTCCCTGGTACATTTTAAAGGGAGGGTTCAATTCCGCGAGTACCTGCCGGGTAAGAGGGCAAGGTATGGCGTGAAGATGTATAAGCTGTGCGAGAGTGCATCAGGGTATACCTACAGATTTAGGATATATGAAGGAAAGGCCACCCCCAAACCAGACTGCATCCTGGACTACAATAGGTACATGGGAGGGATAGACTTGTCAGATCAAGTCCTGAAGCCCTACAGCGCCATGCGGTGTGGTATAAGAAGCTGGCCGGGCACATCATACAGATGGCTTTGTACAATGCGTACGTGCTACGTCGATGTGAAGGCCAGAGGGGAACTTTCCTGGAATTTCAAGAGGTGGTTATCAAAAATCTAATCTTTAGGGACCAGGAAGGGGGGGGGCACCCAGTACTTCTGGAAGCGAGGCCACACGCGTCGTACCAGGACAACACTTTCCAGGAGAAGTTCCCCAAACCGGTGGAAAGGGAAAGAGTCAAAAGATGTGCAGAGTCTGCTATAAGAGGGGGATAAGGAAGAACACAATATATCAATGTGACACGTGTCCCGAAAAACCAGGGCTCTGTATAAAAGATTGTTTTAAAATGTATCATACATCCCTTGATTTTTTATTTACCCTGATGCACTCCGCACAGCTTATCCCCCTCATCTTTCCCTTCTGAGCCCTGCAGTATGCCCAGGCAGCTGATAACAGCCACATGTAGGGTATTGCCGTACCCAGGAAAACCCACATTACAATTTAAGGGGTGTATATCTCCGGTGGCGCATGCTGGGCACACTATATCGGACACTGACATGCCATATATATATATATATATATATATATATATATATAAAATTGCAAATCTCACTCTGCACCATCTGCTGCACATTATCTTTTACACAGTACCTGTGGGGTCAAAATGCTCACTACACCTCTAGATAAATGTCTTAAGGGGTGTAGTTTTTAAAATGGGGTCACTTCTCTGGGGTTTCAACTGTACTGGTACCCAAGGGGCTTCTGCATACATGACTTAGCACCAGAAAAGCTTCAGTAGGCCAAATGGTGGTCCTTTCCTTCTGAGCCCTCCCATGGGCCCAAACGGCAGTTTATCACCACAAATGGGGTATTGCCGCACTAAGGACAAATTGGGCAACAAAATGGGGTATGTTGTTCCTTGTGAAAATAAGAAATTTTGATAAAAAATGACATCTTATTGGAAAAAATATCATTTTTTTAATTTCACAGCCCAATTCAAATAGGTGCTGTGAAAAAACTGTGCGGTCAAAATGATAACAAAAACCATAGATGAATTCCTTGAGGGGTGTAGTTTCCAAAATGGGGTCACTTCTGGTGGGTTTCCATTGCTTTGATACCTCTGGGGCTCTGCAAATGCGACATGGCACCCGAAAACCAATCCAGCAAAATCTGGACTCCAACAAACACATAGCGCTCCTTTCCTTCTGAGCCCTCCCATGGGCCCAAACGGCAGTTTATCACCACAAATGGGGTGTTGCCGCACTAAGGACAAATTGGGCAACAAAATGGGGTATGTTGTTCCCTGTGAAAATAAGAAATTTTGATCAAAAATTACATCTTATTGGAAAAAATATCATTTTTTTTCATTTCACAGCCCAATTCAAATAGGTGCTGTGAAAAAACTCTGTGGTCAAAATGATAACAAAAACCATAAATGAATTCCTTGAGGGGAGTAGTTTCCAAAATGGGGTCACTTCTGGTGGGTTTCCATTGTTTTGATACCTCAACACCTCTTCAAACCTGGCATTCTGCCTAAAATATATTCTAATAAAAAAGAGGCCTCACAATGCACTAGGTGCTTCTTTGCTTCTAGGGCTTGTGTTTTAGTCCACGAGCGCACTAGAGCTACATGTGGGACATTTATAAAAACTGCAGAATATGGACAATACATAGTTAGTAGTATTTCTCTGGTAAAACCTTCTCTGTTACAGAAAAAAATTGAATAAAATTGAAATTCAGCAGAAAAAATGAAATTTGCAAATTTAATTTCCACTTTGCTTTAATTCCTGTGAAATGCCTGAAGGGTTAAAAAACTTTCTATATGCTGTTTTGAATACTTTGAGGGGGTCTAGTTTTTAAAATGGCGTGTTTTATGGGGTTTCTAATACATAGGCCCCACAAATCCACTTCAGAACTGAACTGGTACCTTCAAAAAAAGGCTTTTGAAATGTTCTTAAGAATATGAGAAATTGCTGTTTATGTTCTAAGCCTTGTAACGTCAAAGAAAAATAAAATAATGTTCAAAAAACGATGCCAATCTAAAGTAGACATATGGGAAATGTGAACTAGTAACTATTTTGGGTGGTATAACCGTCTGTTTTTCAAGCAGATGCATTTAAATTCTGAAAAATTCTATTTTTTGTAAATTTTCTCTAAATTTTGCAATTTTTCACAAATAAAGACTGAATATATCGACCAAATTTTACCACGAACATGAAGCCCAAAGTGTCACGAGAAAACAATCTCAGAATCACTTGGATAGGTTTAAGCATTCCGATGTTATTACCATATAAAGTGAAATATGTCAGATTTGAAAAATGGGCTCTGAGCCTTAAGGCCCAAACTAGGCTGCGTCCTTAAGGGGTTAAATTAAACAGCGGTATCAGTGCACTAGGGCTGTTTGGGGGGAAAGTTCTCCATCTTTTATGTTGGCATAAGGATAGAGGAGGGATTTTATTGTGCACTAATGGAGCAGACATAATCTTGCCATGCTATGTGATGTCTATTGGGGAAGGAAGAGGAAGGGATTCATGGTCTTATCTAGACAGTTAATGGCAGTTTAATGGGAAATTATTATTCTGGACTCCTTTTTTTGTGAATTTGGGCAGCGGATAACGGTCCCTGTAGGATTTTAGCGAGGTAAAGAAGACCCATAGCTCAGCTGTTCCAGCCATGTCCACTTTTTCTTCAATCTGCAGTAAAAGGATATTTATATAATGTTGTTAGTAGTTTAACATTTTTAATTAGTATTTCTTTATTATTATCATTGTATATTTTAATATTTTAGCTTGGTATAAGAAGGGACCTTTTTTTGTGTAAAAAACTGTTAAATAATGGCATCTCTTTTTACACTCTCTTCTCTCCGTGTAGATCAATGAAACCCTATTTTCAATTGCAATGATATTTTTAGGTATCTTAGGAAAGTAACAACCGTTATCTTGTAATCAGAGTTAGATGTTTAAATTATCTGATAAAATTACATGGATTAAAGTGAGATCAGGTTTTAAAATCCTTTGGATAATTTATCTCACTGATATATAATTCTCACACTGGATTAGGTATTATCAGAACACTAGCAGAATCAATAGCATTGTTTGCTGAAAATAAGAGCATTTTTTTCTTAAAGTGTCTCTAGAGAGGGTTAAAGTTACAAAGATGTTATAAAAGTAATTGCAGTGTGATGCATATGACATAGCCGTGTCTTCTTTAACTTTTCAAGCAAGCTGGTTGTAACAAAAAAAGCTTTTCAAAAAGAAGGAAACACAGCGCCTCATAGTACAGACAACCCAATATAATAAATAGTTCATAGATCAGGCTACAGTAATGTGCTCACCTTTAGTGGTTATGCAACCATAGCCACAACCATGGTATTGGTATGTAAAGATCAGCAGGTCAGCTTTAGCTTCTTCTAATGGTAAATTCACACACAGCAGATTTGTTGCATACATTTCTGTGGCTAAAAATTTGTTCCATTCATGTGAATGGGGTTGTTTCTGGAAGCCTTGTTCAAATTAGTGAATCTGATTTTCAGTCGTCAAAATTCTGCAACAAATCTGCCGCTTGTGAGCTTACCCTAAGACCAGATAATGAACCAAGCACTGCCACTGGATAAATTGTCAAACCCGGAAAACAGGGCACTGCTGATAAGCGAACATTCAAGAGTCAATGTATTGAGAAACTTCTGTTTTTTAAAATATTTCAGGCTGCACATTTCAGCACTAAACCAGTGCCACAATAACAATTACACTAAATAGAAGATATATATATAGGAGGGTGGAATCATAGGGTAAAAGTCACAGGTCAAAGGCTATCACATAAGTAAAAGATATAATACAAACAAAAATGGATATAAAAATTGGTAAGTTATCACAGCAACACATGTCAAAGTAAGGGTGTGTGTAGAGATGAGCGAACTTTTCAAAAGTTCGGTTCGGCTAGTTCGCCGAATTCCACAAAAAAGTTTGATTCGGACCGAACTAGTTCGGACCGAACCTGTCACTTCCGTGCGCCGAGCATGCTACTGTCCAGGGTGCTGATAGAGTTAATGGGCTGCACTAACTCTTTCAGCAACCTTGACAGTACATGCTCGGCGCGCGGAAAATACAATTTAAATGTAATAAAAAAATAAAAATTATACGTTCGTACTTACTTTCCTCCTGTCCGGCCTCCAGCGATGACGTTTCATCCCTTTCGCCGCTGCAGCCAATCACAGGCTGTAGTGGCGGTCACGCACGTCAGGATGACGCTTCATCCCACGTGACCGCCTCTGCAGCCAATCACAGGCTGCAGCGGCGACATGGATGAAACGTCATCGCTGGAGGCCGGACAGGAGGAAAGTAAGTATGAACGTATTATTTCTTTTTTTTGGCATGTATGTATGTTGTCATGTATGTATGTATGTTTGCATGTATGTTTGCATGTATGTATGTATGTTGTCATGCATGTATGTATATATGTGCATGTATGTTTGCATGTATGTTGGCATGTATGTATATATGTGCATGTGTGTATGTATATTTGCATGTATATATTTGCATGTATGTATGTATGTTTGCATGAATGTATGTCTGTATGTATGTATGTATGTATGTTTGCATAAATGTATGTTTGCAAGTATGTATGTTGTCATGTATGTATGTTGTCATGTATGTATGTATGTATGTATGTTGTCATGTATGTATGTATATATGTGCATGTATGTTTGCATGTATGTTGGCATGTATGTATATATGTGCATGTTAGTATGTATATTTGCATGTATATATTTTCATGTATGTATGTATGTATGTATGTTTGCATGTGTGTATGTTTGCATGTATGTATGTATGTATGTTGGCATGTATGTATATATGTGCATGTATATATTTGCATGTATGTATGTATGTTTGCATGAATGTATTTATGTTTGCATTTTATGTATGTTTGCATGTATGTTTGTATGTTTGCATGTATGTATGTATGTTGTCATGTATGTATGTATGTATGTTGTCATGTATGTATATATGTGCATGTATGTTTGCATGTATGTATATATGTGCATGTTTGTATGTATATTTGCATGTATATATTTGCATGTATGTATGCTTGCATTTATGTATGTTTGCATGTATGTATGTATGTATGTTGTCATGTATGTATGTTGTCATGTATGTGTATATGTGCATGTATGTATATATGCATGTTTGTATGTATATTTGCATGTATATATTTGCATGTATGTTTGTATGTATGTTGTCATGTATGTTTGCATGTTTTTATTTTTGCATGTATGTTTGCATGTATGTTTATATATATGTGCATGTATGTAATTATGTTTGCATGTATTTATGTTTGCATGTATATTTGTGCATGCTTGTATATATGTATCTTTGCATGTTTGTATGTATGTATGTTTTCATGTGTGTGTGTATGCATGTATGTATGATAGTTTGCATGTATGTATGTATATATGTGTGTATGTTTGCATGTATATATGTGCATGCTTGTATATATGTATGTATGTTTGTATGTATGTATGTATGTATGTTTGTATCTTTGTTTGTATATATGTCTGTATGGCCATGTCTGATACTGTCTGCTGGCGCCCTGTATCTAAGTCAACTTCGCGGCAGGTTTCTATACATGGTATAACAGTCAGTATCACACATTAAACTGAATCTAAGCATACGACATGTTTTATTTCATTTTATTTATTTTTTTACAGGTTTGGTGTTTGGACTACGTCGGTTTCGAGGACGTTTTTTTTTCTACAATAAAATGGTTAATGAGGGTTGTGTTGGGGGTGCTTTATTTCAATAAAATATTTTATCTATATCTTTGTCTTTTTCTTTTCAAATTTTATTACTACCACTTTAGTAATGACCGCTGTCTGAGTGACAACATCCATTACTAAGGCGAGGCTTAGTGTTAGCCGGTGAAGAGGCTAACACTAACCACCATTATTACCCCGGTACCCACCACCACCAGGGGTGCCGGGAAGAGCCAGGTACGATCCAGTACCCGACCATCTGTTGTGATGGTCGGTCTCTGGGGCGGCCGCAGGCTGGTAGTATGAGGCTGGGAAGGGCAAAAAAGAGTGGACCTTCCCACCCTTGTAATGCTAGGCTGCTGCTGTGTTGTATCTGGCTGGTTATAAAAGTGGGGGGGACCCCACGTCATTTTTTTAAATTATTTATTTTTTTTTTTATTTTTTTTTTTTAATAAAGACATGGGGTTCCACCCAATTTATCATAACCAGCCATATACAACACAGTGTTATTAGCCTGGGAATGGACAAAACCAGTGGCCCTTCCCACCCATGTAATGCCAGACTGCTGCGGCCTTGTATATGGCTGGTTATTAAAAATGTGGAGGACCCGTCTATTGTTAAATTTGTTAAATTAAAAAAAAAAAACGACGTGGGGTCCCCCCCATTTTTATAACCAGCCCGATACAACACAGCAGCAGCAGCCTAGCATTACAAGGGTGGGAAGGTCCACTGTTTTTGGCCCTTCCCAGCCTCATAATACCAGCCTACGGCCGCCCCAGTACCCGACCATCACAACAGATGGTCGGGTACTGGATCGTACCAAGCTCTTCCCGGCACCCCTGGTGGTGGTGGGTACCGGGGTAATAATGGGTGGTTAGTGCTAGCCTCTGCATCGGCTAACACTAAGTACTGCCTTAATAATGGACGCTGTCAATCAGCCAACTGCCATTATCTAGGCACTAATAAAGTTTAAAAAAAAACACAAAGACAATTCTTTTTTATTGAAATAAGAAATCCCCAACAAAACCCTCGTTAACCATTTTATTAAAATTTGAAAAAACGTAGATCTACGCAGTAGTCCAACGAATCAAAGATGTAGTCCAATCGGTACATCAAAATCTGCAACAACATAAAAAAACAGTTACCAATGTGAACAATAACAATACTTCTACTCACCTACACACATATATACACGCACACACACACAAACAGCCATACACAAACACACACATATACAAAAACACACACACACAAACATCTACACACAAACATATACACATACACCCATATATACACACACATATACACAAACATATACACAAACACACCCATATATACACAAACACACATAAACACACATATACACAAAGACACATATAAAAACAGACAAAGACACATACCCAAACACACACACTGTTTCTTTTAAATGCTGCTGGGGAACCCGCTCGATCCACTATATAAGGCTGCGCTATAGTGCAGCATTTAAAAGAAACAGGATCCTGACCTGTCCATAGAGTTTAAGGCAGCACAGAGTATTTCAGGAGATGAGCGTGCGGATTTTGTGCGGGGTGGTGACTTGCCAATCATGTGAAGGTGTTATTGAGGACAGGAGTGGAGGAGAGGTAACAGACTGAGCTACGTAATGGTAAGAGCAGAGTTCACAACAGCACAGAATCTGCACGCTCCTCTCCTGAAATATTCTGTGCTGCTGTGAACTCTGCTCTTACCATTATGTAGCTCTCAGTCTGTTACCTCTCCTCCACTCCTGTCCTCAAGAACACCTTCACATGATTGGCAAGTCACCACCGCGCACAAGATCCGCACGCTCATCTCCTGAAATACTCTGTGCTGCTGTGAACTCTGCTCTTACCGTTACGTGGTGACTTGCCAATCATGAAGGTGTTTTTGAGGACAGTAGTGGAGGAGAGTTCACAGCAGCACTGAATCTGCACGCTCATCTCCTGAAATACTCTGTGCTGCCTTAAACTCTGTGGACAGGTCAGGATCCTGTTTCTTTTAAATGCTGCACTGTAGCGCAGCCTTATATAGTGGATCGAGCGGGTTCCCTAGCAGCATTTAAAAGAAACAGGATCCTGACCTGTCCACAGAGTTTAAGGCAGCACAGAGTATTTCAGGAGATGAGCACGGCCGGCCACAGGCAGCCGGTCGTTTTTCCAAGCCGTGCTCCCATTATGCACACGACCGTAAAAACACTCGTAATTTAATAAAAAGTGATCAAAAAGTTGCAAGTAACGCAAAATGGTACCAATAGAAACTACAGTTCGTCACGCATAAAACAAGCCCTCCCACAACGATATCAACTAAATAATAGAAAAGTTATGGCTGTCAGAAAAAAAGCGTGCTAGAATGGCTGTTTTTTGGTTTCCTCGTAACCCAAAACATGGAATAAATAGTGATAGTAAAAAAAAATCGCATGTACCCCAAAATGGAACCAATAAAAATTACAACTCGTTACACAAAAAACGCGCCCTCACACAGCTGCGTCAACGGAAAAATAACACGTTATGACTCTCGAAACGCAATGATGCAAAATGATGCTAAATGACGGGCCAGACTAATTTTTTAGGTCCAGTAGAATTTCACTAAATACCCCACATTGTCATTTGCTGGACTACACAGGTGGACCCTGTAGATGCAGCGGAGATGAGGAAACTTTAGGGCCTTGTGCGGCTTATAGGGCTAGTGAAGAAGTCAAAGATTAGGCAATACTGGAGCACAGATATTTTGTATAATACCCAATAAACCCAGCCTGTGTATAAAGGATTGGTTCAAAGCGTACCACACCAATCCATGGATTATTCATTCACCCCATTATTACATCATCCTATTATGCCCTGATGTACTCCGTCCAGCTTACATATGCCCTGATGTACTCCGCCCAGCTTACATATACCCTGATGTACTCCGCCCAGCTTACATATACCCTGATGTACTCCGCCCAGCTTACATATACTAGGGCCACATGTGGGATATTTCTAAAAACTGCAAAATCAGGGCAATAAATATTCAGTTGGGTTTCTCTTGTAAAAATCTTCAGTATTACAGGAAAATGGATTAAAATGGAATTTATGCAAAACAAAAATGAAATTTGCAAATTTCCTTTCCACTTTGCTTTAATTCCTGTGAAACGCATAAAGGGTTAAGAAACTTTCTAAATGCTGTTTTGAATACTTTAATGGGTGCAGTTTTTAAAATGGGGTGACTTGTGGGGGTTCCTAATATATAAGACCCTCAAAGGTACTTCAGATCTGAACTGTTCCCTAAAAAAATGGCCTTTTGAAATTGTCTTGAAAATATGAGAAATTGCTGCTAAACTTATAAGCCTTGTAACGTCCTAGAAAAATAAAAGGATGTTCAAAAAATGATGCAAACATAAAGTAGACATATGGGAAATGTTAACTAGTCACTATTTTGTGTGGTATAACTATCTGTCTTACAAGCAAATACATTTGAATTTAGAAAAATGCTAATTTTTGCAAATTTTCTCAAAATTTTGGTGTTTTTCCACAAAAAATATTGAATTTATCGACTACATTTTTTCACTAACATAAAGTACAATATGTCACCAGAAAACAATCTCAGAATCGCTTGGATAGGTAAGAGCATTCCAGAGTTATTACCACATAAATTGACACATGTCAGATTTAAAAAATGAGGCTGTGTCATATGGTCCAAAAGTGGCTGCGTCCTTAAGGGGTTAATAAAATGGCATATACATTTTAAAAAAATCATATAATTAAAAATAAAAATGGCATGTAAGCAAACAACAAAATGGTAGGGTGACTATGAGGCTAACCTCATGACCTCATAAATAGACACAGGACCTCATTAAAGTTAGAGACCCACTGATGATATACATCATAATTACACTATATGGCCAAAAGCATGTGGCACTGCGCTCCTTAGGCTGGGTTCACACGACCTATTTTCAGACGTAAACGAGGCGTATTATGCCTCGTTTTACGTCTGAAAATAAGGCTAAAATACGTCGGCAAACATCTGCCCATTCATTTGAATGGGATTGCCGACGTACTGTGCAGACGACCTGTCATTTACGTGTCGTCGTTTGACAGCTGTCAAACGACGACGCGTAAAAATACAGCCTCGTCAAAAGAAGTGCAGGACACTTCTTTGGACGTTTTTGGAGCTGTTTTCTCATAGACTCCAATGAAAACAGCTCCAAAAACGGACGTAAAAAACGCCGCGACAACGCTGCGAAAAATGCAGCGAAAAACACGAGTTGCTCAAAAAACGTCTGAAAAGCAGGGGCTGTTTTCCCTTGAAAACAGCTCTGTATTTTCAGACGTTTTTGGTCACTACGTGTGCACATACCCTAACTATTGAGTTCAGGAGTTACAAGAACATCCATTGCATACAGACCGCTCATTTGTATGCCAAACTTGTTTCCTCACCATGTCTTTCCTCACACTACAACCTGTTGCCACTTATCTGTATACTAAACCTGGACTGTTACTGGACGACTCTTAGGGCATGTTCACATGTGTCAGAGTTTCTCCGCTGCAAATGTTGGTGCAGATTTGGGGCAATTACACAACGAATCTGCACCAACATTTGCATATTTGACAGGTAATTCAGACATTGCAGAAAAGACAGCGGACTTGCCACAGATTTCAGTTTTTGCATTGAAAAGGCTGAAATCCGCAGTGAAATTCTGCTACTTCTCCGCAACAGACAGTGCATGCTGCGGAGGGAATATTCCGCACCGCAGCCTATGGTCCGCAGCGGAGTTTTCCGCAATGTCTGAACTAACCTGCCTAAAAATTTATTGAAACAAATGTAAAAAACGGCCGCTGGAAAATTCCACTGCGGACTGTCCGTAGCGGAATTCCACAGCAATTCCGCCACGTGTGAACATGCCCTTACCCTTACCACCCTCCTGCCAGATCGTTTTAGCCACTGGACTTCAAATCTGCTACAGAACTTGACGAAAAGCCCTGACCGCATTGGACTGTCCGCACTGGAATTCTGCAGCAGCCGTTTTTTACATTTGTTTCTATACATTTTTAGGTAACTTAGTTCAGACGTTGGGGAAAATAACTGCAGAAATTAGGCTGTGGTGCAGAATTTTCACTCCGCAGCATGCACATTTTGTTATGGAGAAGCAGTGGAATTTCACTGCGGATTTCAGCCTCTGCAATGCAAAAACGTAAATCTGCGGGAAGTCCGCTGGGGTATCTGCAATGTCTGAATTACCTGTCAAATATGAAAATGTTACTGCACATTCATTGCGTAATTGCCACGAGTAGGCAGCAACATTTGCAGCGGAAAAATTCTGCCATGTCTGAACGTGCCCAAAAACTGCAAGATTCAGCGAGGGCTTTCAGAGCAAGTAAAGGATGAACTTTCCAGAGTGGAAACCCCATATGAGTTGGAGAATTTCTTTCAAGTGTGCATTTCAATTGATCATAGGCCTTATTCACACGCATGTTGAATACATCCGTTTGACAGCCTGTTCTTGTGCGTTTTTTTCACATCACACACCCATTGATGTTGATGGGTGCGTGAGAAAATCACGGACAGCACAGGGACACACATCCGTGTGCTGTCCATGATTCATGCACAAGTTCATAATGAAGAGAAATTTTTTTTAAAATAAAGAAATGTGTATATACACAGACATCAACAACTGATGCTACATGGAACACACACGGATGTTACACGGAACTGCAATGCATGACAAACGTGTCCATTTATTACGGACACAAAATGAACACGTTCGTGTGAATAAGGAGTTACTGCGAGGCAAAATGAAAGACTGCGGAATTTGAAAATAATTCTGTCTTCTCCTTCAGTCAATCAACTCTGAAGATCCAGCAAAATGTTGAATCTATATCTAAACCAATGCAAATCAATGTTATTCGAAAACTCCTTTCTTCTAGAGAAAAAGAGAGACGACATACAGAAAATCTTTGCCTTTATTGCGGAGGTTTAGACTGTTTATGGCCCAAATAGGATCAATAGAACAATCGCTGCCACTGATGTAAAAGAAAAATAGAGGAGATGCTAGCAGCACTGAACAAGCTAAGAATAATCTATCAAAAATATATGGTGCACGCCTGGATGGTACCAGGTTCAAAGTACCTTAGCAGTCAATGTAAAGTCTGAGGTCAGCCAGCACTCAGTGGAAAAAGTGATTTGTTTATTTCAAAAGTAGCGATGTTTCAGCTCGCCATGAGTTTTTTACTCCTTGAAAAATGCTCATGGTGAGCTGAAATGTCGCTACATTTGGAATAAACAAACCACCAGTGCTGCTTGACCTTGGAATTTCATGTAAAAGAACAGATGGAAATGGAGACATCTGATCTTTTGGATTCAAAACTACAATCAAGTTCTCCTCTGGCACAGGATGAAGATAAGTTGTTGCTACCACACGGTCATTTTATAGTCCAATACACATCTGCACTAAATAACGTGGGATTTCTTATTCTGCTGGTGGAAATTTTATAGACATAGCCTTTGTTCATAATAATAATATTTAATTGATGACATCATCAGCACCAGTAGACAGTTGATAGGTTACCCCTAACATTAGATACTGTTGCTCATGAGACTATGCAGCTTCAAGTTCTCATTAGCCTGATCATCAAGAAGTTATTCATTTCCAACTGATTGCTTTTTTAACATTTCCAATGATTTTGGGAATTCCTTTGCTTTTAATCCAATTCGATCCTTAAAATCCTTCCATGACTCCATAATTTTTTCTCTGAATTTTGACAGAAAAATTGTCTGCCTAAACCTACTTCTATACTACCTGAAAGCACATAGATTTCTGAAGTCGCATTGCCGTCACAATATATAGAATTTCAGGATGTGTGTGATAAAAAGAATGCAGATGAACTACCTCCAAATCGTTCATATTATAGTCCAATAGATCTTTTACCCAAAGCTAAAATACCTTTTAGTCGCATATACCTGTATTTTGAACCAGAACTTAAAACCTTACAGGTAAATTTGGATAAGAATTTTTTAAAAAAAAGGCTTTATCCAGCCATCTTCTGCTGGAGCATCTTTGTTGAGAAGAAAGATTGCACCTCACGTCCCTGCATTGACTATAGGGATCATAATGATGTCACATTTAAAATGCAATATATTCTACCTTTAATTCCGGAATTATTTGAAGGGCTTCTTCAGCTAAGATATTTAGGAAACTTGAAGAGGAGCATATAACCTTGTTAGAATCTATCCTGGAGATGAATGGAAGGCTGCTTTCTGGACACGGTTTGGACACTTTGAGTATCTTGTAATGTCATTTGGACTTTGTAATGCCCCAGCTACATCTCAACATTTTATCAATGATGTTTTCAGGGACTTTTTGAATCAATTTGTAAAAGCCTACCTGGATGATATGTAGCTTCATTTTTTCAGACAATCATGAGTAGCATTGCAAACATGTCTACGCTGTATTATAGCGACTTCGAGAACATTGCTTATTCATTCAACTTGAGAAATGTGAATTTAGATTGACTAAAATAAAATTTTGGGGGTATATTATGTCTTCAGAAGGTCTGAGTATGGACCCTAGTAAAAATCAAGGCCATTTTAGATTGACCAACCCCCAAAAATTAAAAAGAAGTTCAGAGATTTATACGTTTTGATAACTACTACAGAAAGTTAATTCGAGACTTCTCAAAGATCATAGCACCAAGCACTCTCTAACAAAGAAGAATGTTTGCATTATTTTGACAACTGAGGCTCAGCATGCTTTCTTTTAATTAATCCCTTAAGGGCTGGGCCATTTTTCATTTATTCATTTTCATATTTTTTTTCCCTGCTATTCAAGGGCCATACATTTTTTATATTTCTGTCAACATAGCCGTATGAGAGTTAGTTTTTTGTGGGACAAATTGTGGTTTTTAATGGTACCATTTATTCTACTGTACCATATAATGTACTAAAAACTGAATTTTTTTTTTGTGGGGTGAAACAATGATTTCTCAATTGTTGAGTTTTGTCTTTACTGCATTCACTGTGCGGTTAAAACATCATGTTAACTTAATTTTGCTGGTCAATACACTTACAGCAGTGCCAAAATTATATGATTTACTACTTTCACAAAGTAAAATCTATTTGTTACAAAAAATTATTTGCTTGTGTCGCCCTATTCTGTGAGCCATAAAAGTTTTCTTTTGATGAAGCGGTGAAAGGGCATAGTTTTTGCAGACTTCTATAGCTTTTACCTGGTAACATTGTGGGGGTACTTACAAAATTTTTTTTTTCAATCCTCTCTTTATTCAAGTTAAGAATTCATTATCATACAAAAATTATATTACAATAGCATAAAAGAAAGAGACAAGAAAGGAAGGAAAAAAAAAAAGTGAGCACTTTCAACACAAAATTCTAATATCCAAAATTTGAATTCATTAGGGATGTCCACCTAGACCATTTTGTAATGGTTTGGTAAGTATTAAGAACACCATTTTCGGCTAAATATAAATCATGATCATAGCATTGATTCACTTTCGCAGTTATCAATGCAGTATACATGCTTTTAGCTCCTTTCCAGTTATATACTACTATTGTTATTGCTGCAATTAAAACCTGGTTCACTAACCATCTACACTGTGTTCCAAATTATTATGCACATTGGATTTAAGTGTCATAAACATTTAATTATTAGTTTTTCAATTAAACTCATGTATGGTATTGTGTCTTAGGGCTCTTTGGATCATTGTAATCAATCTCAGACACCTGTAATAATTAGTTTGCCAGGTGTGCCCAATCAAAGGAAAACTACTTAAGAAGGACGGTCCACATTATTAAGCAGGCCACAGGTTTCAAACAATATGGGAAAGAAAAAGGATCTCTCTGCTGCCGAAAAGCGTGAAATAGTGCAATACCTTGGACAAGGTATGAAAACATTGGATATTTCAAGAAAACGTAGGCGTGATCATCGTACTGTGAAAAGAATTGTGGCTGATTCAGAGCACAGACGGGTTCGTTCAGATAAAGGCATATTGAGGAAGGTTCCTGCCAGACAAATTAATATGATTAGGAGAGCAGCTGCAAAAATGCCATTGCAAAGCAGCAAACAGGTATTTGAAGCCGCTGGTGTCTCTGGAGTCCCGCGAACCTCAAGGTGTAGGATCCTCCAGAGGTTTGCAAGTGTGCATAAAGCTATTATTCGGCCACCCCTAAACAGTGCTCACAAGCAGAAATGGTTGCAGTGGGCTCAGAAATACATGAAGACTAATTTTCAAACCGTGTTGTTTACTGATGAGTGCTGTGCAACCCTGGATGGTCCAGATGGATGGAGTAGTGGATGGTTGGTGAATGGCCATCATGTCCCAACAAGGCTGCGACGTCAGCAAGGAGGTGGCGGAGTCATGTTTTGGGCTGGAATCATGGGAAGAGAACTGGTAGGCCCCTTTAGGGTCCCTGACAGTGTGAAAATTACTTCTTCAAAGTATGTAGAGTTTATGACTGACCACTTTCTTCCGTGGTACAAAAAGAAGAACCGTGCCTTCTGTAGCAAAATTATCTTCATGCATGACAATGCACCATCTCATGCTGCAAAGAATACCTCTGTGTCATTGGCTGCTATGGGCATAAAAGGAGAGAAACTCATGGTGTGGCCCCCATGTTCCCCTGACCTCAACCCTATTCAGAACCTTTGGAGCATCCTCAAGCAAAATATCTATATTTCAGTAATATACCTCTCAAGGAGATTTTTCCCAACTGCACCTATTCAATCTGGATCAATGGTACTTCAACGGATCCAAGTCAGTAAAATGTAATTTGTTCCAGAATCACTTCTATTTGATAACCCTCTATGTTTGGGACACCCATCCCTCCTCTATTCATATGGCTAAACAGAATTTGATTCAATATTCTAACTCGCTCACACCCCCAAATAAAATGTAAAATCTGTGTGCTTATTTCTTTGATTAAAGATTTGGGAAATATTAATGGAATACATCTTAAAGTATATAAAACATGAGGGAGTATATTCATCTTAACTCCTTCCCGACCGCCCACCGTCTTTTGACATCAGGCGGTGCAGGTCCCCAGTCTACAACGATGTGTGAGCGCTTATTCTCTAAGCAGCAGCTCTAACAAACAGCTCCTGATCTCAGAGCAGCCTCCTGAACACAGCTGGGGTCGAAAAACATTTGGACCCCAGCTGATGACCGCGGCATGATCAAAGTGAATTCCCCTCTTTGATCGCATCACCGGGATTCCGGTGATGCGATCAAACACTGGGGAGTCCCTCTGCAGTCAGCACTGGGGACCTACAAAGGACCCCAGGGCGGTCTGTTCAGTAAGCCTGCTGTATGGGCACACGATGTGCTGCCCTAACAGCAGCCTGTGTCATAGTGACACAGTGTAATGTATTAGCATACAGGAGTAATACATTATAAGTAAAAAATAAAGTTATAAATAAAGTTATCCCTTAATGGGATTTTAAAAAAAAGTAACAAATAAATAAAATAAAGTCCTAAAAAAAGTCATTATTTTGCATAAAATATATTTTATTGCCCCCACATTACATAAAAACAAAAAACCTACACATATGCGGTATCTACACGACGGTAATAACCAGACTAATTAAATTAAGGTTAGGTTATTTAGCATGAAACATGAACGGGATAAAAAATAAGAAAAACAATGCAGAGAAATGTTTTTTCTATATACACGCCGTAAAAAAAAAAAAATACAATTTCTCTCGCATAAAACAAGGCCTTATACAGCCACGTCAATGAAAAAATAAAAAAGTTATGGCTGCTGAAATGCAGAGTGGCAAAAACAGAAAAATTTAGCTGGTCATTAAGGTATTTTCAGGCCCCGTCACTAAGGGGTTAATTATATTAATTCTTGGTATCCAAGAGAAGTCCATTCCCTTATGTTTAGTTAATTCTTCTTTGATCTTTTCTTTTAGCTTCATTATATTATATTTAATAATAGATTTTATTGAGTATGAGTACTTACAATTTTTAGATCATTCCTTATAAAATTTTTGCGGGTGCTAAGGTAAACAAAAAAAAACAGCAATTCTGGAGTTTATTAGTTATAGAAGAATATGTTAGACTTTTGCAGTAATACAATTATGTTTTTTTTTTGTTTATTATTAATTTAGGGGGAAATAGGTCAAATGTTTATTTTTTTTATTTTTAATATGTTTGTTTTGTATATTACTAAAAACATTCTTTAACATTTGTTGTGTGCCCCTAAGGAAGTTTAACCAGCAACCATTGGATTGCTGGTTCAATACAATGCAATACTTACGTATTGTATATATATTTACCAGCTCCAATGGCAGGGCTTTAGAGAAGCACAAAGATTGCAGACCTGAGGACCTTCATTATGCCTTCAGGCTGCCATGACAACCATTAGCACCCCATAATCAGGCTGCAGGGAGGCTGATGGAGTGACAGAGGGGGCTTCTCCCTCTTTCTAATGGTTTAAATACCATGGCCGCTATTGACCACGGCATTTAAGTAGTTAAATGGCCGGGATATGGCACAGCTTAGAATGTGATCCCGCTGCATACTTTACTCGCTGCGCCACAACATACAGTTACATCTTTGCATACGTAATAAGGGGTTTTAAAGACCCTCTTTACATTAGCCCAAAGATTAATTTCTCCAAATCGAAAGTTACCTTTCACTGTGAAGGTTAATGATTTTGATTCTGCAGTGAGTGCAGTCCTCTCTCAGCTGTCAGAATACAGGATGCTATGTCATCTTTGTGCTTGTTCTGCTTGTCAAATGTCCATTTCTGAAAAGAACTATGATATCATAAATGAAAAACAGCAAGCAATAAAAAAAGCATTTTCTGAGTGGAGACATCTTTTGGAGGAAACTGCCAATCCTGCAACTGTAGTTGCTGATTGTAGAATCTTCATTTGTGGTGCCAAAATATTATCCTCCAGAAAAGCAATATCAAGTTTATTCTATTCAATTTAATTATGTGATTACTTATCGACCTGTATAAAAAAAAATTGCTAAAATTGACAAATTAGCCAGGATATCGCTTATCTGTGTACCGAACTTAGATTGTATTCTGACCATGTCTCTTCCAAATGCTACAACCTGTTGAAGGGTCATTTGTGAACTATGCTTATTAAGGGGTTTTTACACTGGACAATTATCAGGCAGACGAATGTTCATAGAACGTTCAGGGGAACGATCCGCAGATGAACGAGCAAACGCTCGATCATGTGCTGGTCGTAACGTTTTTTTAAAAAGTGAAATATTATCGTTGTAGGCAGCACATCTCCCTGTGTAAACAGGGAAATGCGCTGCCGACATGATGATAATAATGTATGGGGACGAGCGATCGCATTAACGACCGCTCATCCCCAAACAAAGCTCCGCGAGACCGGAGCAAACGAACGTCGATCAACGATGTCTCGTTATTGGCCGGTGTAAAAGGACCTTTACCCTCCTGCAATATCATTTCAGCACACAGCCATTGAATCTTGATATACAAAAATTGTCAGCTGTATGGGTTGGGACTTTAAAACTGGCACTGTCAAAGGATGCAAGCTTTGCCACAAGTCATTTTGTAAAAATCTGATCTGTTAGATCTGCCCTGGTAGACTATAATTGCTATTATTGTGAAATATAGGTGTCTTGGAGTAACAACAGCTCAGCCACAATGTGGTAGACAACGCAAATTTACAGAGCGGGCCTGCCCAGTGCTGAATCACGCATAGAAATCCCCCATCCTCAGTTGCATCACTAAGAGCCCAAGAACCCACTGTGCAATACCAAGCGTCGGTTTGATGGGGTAAAGCCCATTGTCACTGGACTCTATAGCAGCAGAAATTCGTTTTCTGGAGTGATGAATCATGTTTTATTATCTGGCAGTCTCCAATATCTTGTGTAGAGATGAGCGAACTTATGAAAAGTTCGGTTCGGCTAGTTCGCAGAATTTCACGAAAAAGTTCGATTCGGACCGAACCAGTTCTGACCGAACCTGTAATTTCCGTGCGCCGAGCATGGTACTGTCCAGGGTGCTGAAAGAGTTAATGGGCTGCACTAACTCTTTCAGCAACCTTGACAGTACCATGCTCGGCGCGCGGAAATTAAAATTTTAATGTAATAAAAAATAAATAAAATACGTTCATACTTACATTCCTCCTGTCCAGCCTCCAGCAATGACGTTTCATCCATGTCGCCGCTCGCTGCAGCCAATCACAGGCTGTAGTGGCGGTCATGCACGTAACGTGACCGCCTCTGCAGCCAATCACAGGCTACAGCGGCCTCTGCAGCCAATCACAGGCTGCCGCGTCAGGAAAGAAGGTCGGACTGGAGGAAGAAGAGGGACTCGTCACCAAGACAACGACCGGGTACGTATGAAACGCTTTTTATTTTATTTTTAATCAGCAGCCTCTTTTCTCTATCAGTGATTGATAGAGACAAGTGGCTGCCGATTTGTATAATATTTTTGACCGGGTTCGGTCAAAACGTGTTCGGCCGAACCCGGTGAAGTTCAGATTCGCTGCGAATCGAACTTTTCCCGATGTTCGGACCGAAACCGGGTTCGGTTGTCCCAATTCGCTCATCTCTAATCTTGTGTAAAGTCTTCCCAAGCAAGTGAAAGCCGCAAAAGTTGGCCCAACTCCATATTAACACCCATGGTTTTGGAATGGGATGTTTAACAAGCTCATATAAGTGTGCTAGTCAAGTGTCCACATACTTTTGCCCAGTTGGTGTATTTTTAAATCTATATTTGCTATTTATGTCACATGGCTCACAAATGGCATGTAAAAATAATTCATTTTTTTCATATTGAAGACAATAAAGAATTTGATTATATTGTATTGTGGTTTGCAGTATAATGCCAATGTTCAGTTAGCTGCATGTGAATCATTTATGTTTAATTAGATGTGGTAAATGTGTAGCAATCTACCACATTTTATGGTTCTCTACACAAATAATTTGTTTTCAATTTATATTCATTATAAGTGCCTACTGTAATTATACATTTAGATTAGTTCTATCGTGCAAAAGATTGATATTTGTAAAGGTCAAGATACAGATGGAGGATCATATTGTTGTTCAATTGGTTTGACCATTATATAAAGTGTTATTCTTTAAAAGGAAAACAAAACAATAGAGAATTTTGCAAAAATATTGTAAAATAAAACTTTTTTTCCTATAAAAAAATGTTTTCTTTAGTCATTGGGTAACTGGGCTTCTACCTATGATGTGTTCTAATTGGTTCACATCTAATGCATCTAGAGTAGAAAAAAATAAGTAATAAATGTTGGCTGTAATGTTAGCCTCACTGTGGACATCACTGTCTCTTTTGGTAGTGGTTCAAAGACTTCTACATATTTAAAGTGGATCTATGCTTCGCTATGTGGGAGCAGCATAAATAAGATGGGGAGGTGTTGAACTTAAAGATATATAGTTTTTTATGTATTTTTTTGTTGTTTTATCGTGTAAAATGCTGTCAAAATTCTTTCAAAACTTATAGAAAAGCCTGTGAGTCCTGCTTAGCCCCATCCACACAGAGTGATTGACAGCTCTCCCTGTATATAGTTTCTTACAAGAAAAGCTTTCAATCACTCTGTGTGAGTGAGGTTAGCAGGACTCTGGCAGCATTTAAACAGCTTTTTACATGAAAATTCTGAAAGAAATCAAAGTACAGAATTTATCCCAAAGATCAGCATTTCTCCATCTAGCCTGTGCTCCTCTCAATTAGTGGAGCACAGAGCCACTTTAAAGATGTAGAAATCTTTGTATCATTGCCGATAGAGCAAATTATGTCCATAGTCCCACTGTAAAGGATCTGCCAGACACAGCTTCTGTATCGATGCCCGTGGTTAATCAGTCTGCATCTGCTTCTAGGTCTGATAGAGTAACTCGATCTGCTACCACTCAGGCTGGTAGGCTGAGGAGTGGGAGAACCTATCACAGCCTGGCCAGACGGTTCTAGGTCCCGCCCTCGGTCTATGTATACCTTCATTTGCTTCTTGTCTTTGCCTGTGGTTCTCTCCTGTTTCCTGGCTCTGCTGTACCAGCTATTACTTTTGTCCTCAGCTTCACTTTGACCCTGGCTTTACTGACTACGCTCCTGCTCTGCGTTTGGTACCTCGTACACGCCTGGTTTGACTCGGCTCCTTCACTACTCTTGTTGCTCACGGTGTTGCCGTGAGCAACTGCCCCATTTCCCTTAGCTTCTGTGTACCCTTGTCTGTTTGTCTCTCGTGCACATATTGAGCGTAGGGACCGTCGCCCAGTTGTACGCCGTCACCTAGGATGGGTGTTTGCAAGTAGGCAGGGACTGAGTGGCGGGTAGATTAGGGCTCACCTGTCTGTCTCCTTACCCAGTCATTACACCCACGTAACAACTTTTGCATATTATATCATACAATAGGGGATTAATCAACTTCCACCTACCAGGGGCATGGATTACTTACAAATATTAATCTGATGTCCTTACCTACAACATTTTCTCAGGATACACCTGTAAAATAATTCAGGGAAAGAACCTAAGAGTACATTCACATTAAGTTATAATGGAGCGGAAGATAGCCACTGTATAGAAAATCACCAATAGCCACAACATTGCCATACCGCATCAAACCCCAATAAAATGCATGCATGCATACATACATACATACATACATACATGTGGTTTTGCCAGCATTGTGGTAAAACCGTGGCATAAATTCTATGCATTTACATGTAGTTTGCTGAGGTGCTGTAGTGATCACTGTGTCAATTAGCAATCTATCATGCTCATTCTGTGATAAAAGATTTGCCTGAAAGGACTAAAAAAAACATTCAAGGTGAACTGCACTTTGACAGTTGGGATGCCATAGAATTTTATTGGGAGAAAAAGTATTATTCCAGATATTGGAAATTAATTACAGCATCATTTCAACATTTTGGACACATCAAATGCCAAATGACTTAGGTAAGCAAATAAAGACGCACCTTTGGCAAACTGTGGTCCCTGTATTTTTTTTCTCAAGCTTGATGAAGAACAGTTAACATGCAATGATTTTTTTACTTACCCTCCAAAATCTGAAAATATACTTTGTTGGCCAATAAAACATTATTAGGCCCAGTTCACACTGAGTTTTTTTAATGCTAATTTTGACGCGTAAACTGCATCTGAATCCGTGCCAAAAAATGGCTGAAACCTCCTTCCATTGTTTTCAATCGGATGGGGAGGCAATTTTTTTTTCCCGAGAGGCTTTTAGCTGAGCATGGGAAAAAGAAGTGGTATGTCCTTTCTTGCTGTGGTTTTGCCTCTTACCTGTCATTAAAATAAGTGGGACACAGAAAAAGAGTTTTTCGCAACGTTTTTTACCCGTGGTGCTCAATGACCGCGAGGCAACAAAGTGCATGCAGGTTAAAATCTGACTCAAAATTACTGATGGAATTTTGAGGCTGATTTTTCTGCCAGCAAAATACTCAGTGTGAACTAGGCCTTACTGCTCAACATGTTTGTTTTTTGAAGTGATGGGAACTCTTGCAAGTGGGTCCAATTAAACACATACATGTCTAAAATCTGATTTATAAGTATGCACACATTAGTTAATAAACAATGATGTTATGTTAGAAAGTTCAATATTACACTAATGCCTTAAAAAAATATATTTTAGGCTATGAATAAAACAGTTCATGTTCCCGGATTCTAAAGAAAACTAAAAATAGGATAGCTAAGAAATAAAGCACATTGATAAAAGCCTTATGAAAGCATCACTCTATAGTTCATCTCTTTGGTGACATACAAGAACACAAGGTTGTGAAACTGAAAAAGAGATTAATTATAGATCAGGTTTGCTAAGAATAAAAAGATGTACAGTAGACTCTGCCCTTCTATATTTTGTACTTTGTATAATTATTCTTGACTGTCAGGCAAATCATACAGCATTTTCATGTATCATCTCAAGTTCAATTGTAGCTTGTTGACCTATGAAGCTAGGAAAAAAACTACGCAAGGAACAACTGAGTTAATTTATTGCCCCTAAAGCCAATATCTAGTCTAAGAAAAATGTTGCAGACTCTTACAATCAGTAAGAACAGCAAATTGAATGACCTAAGATATTTTTCAATTATCATATATTATGTACCAAATGTTGATAAGTACTGTATATCACTAAATACTACAAAACAATTTCAATGTACCAAAAAAATTACCAATTTGTTAAAAATACAGTGCCTAGTATTTTTCTTGTATATTGTAATGTTTCTAGATGCAGATATTACAGGTACCAGTTATTGGCTGGTTTGTGGTATTTTTGCTAACAATGCATTAGTATTACATTGTAGATTTCTACTGTACTATATTAACTGCTTCCGGACCGCCTACTGTAAATTCACGTCAGCAATTGCTGGGCTCTGTGCAGCGCCAATGTGAATTAAGTGTTAACAGTGTTATCGGGTGTCTCAGAGTAGCGCTGACACCCGGATCTCGCTGTTAACACACGCCTCTGGTCCCGGAGACATGATTGGAACCTGATTGGTTCAGATCCAGGTGATGTAATCGCAGGGAAAGTTTGTTGTAGCAACAAACTGGAAAGTTTGTTGCTACATCAAACTTTTCTGGGGACCGGTGCTGCCGTTGGTTGTTATGGCAAAACCGGAGGCCATAAAATGGCCTCCGGATCTGCCATGCAAAACCGGACACCATACAATGGCCTCTGGGTCTGCCATGCACGGAAGCCAATGAGGACAAGCCTGATAGGCTTCCTGTCAGTGTGATTCTCACACTGACAGTTTACAATACATTACACTACCTGGGTAGTGTAATGTATTATAGCAGCTATCAGTGCTTCAGGTCTTCAAGTAAAACAAGTAAAAAGATTTTTTTTTAAAAAAGGTAATAAAAGATTTTTTTAAAGTGTAAAAATAAGTTACAAAAACAAATAATTTTTTTTCCTATAATAAGTCTTTTATTACAGGAAAAAATGAGAACGTTAAAAAAGTACACATATTTGGTATTAACGCGTTCGTAAACAACCCAAACTATAAAACTATAATATTATTTTTCCCGCGCTGTGAACACTGCAAAAGTCCCATGTACCCCAAAATAGTACCAATAAAAACTACAGTCCATTCTGCAAAACAACATGCCCTTACACGACTTTTTTGACGGAAAAATAAAAAAGTTATAGCTCTCAGAATATGGTGACACAAAAAAGAAATAATTTTTGGGAAAAGTGATTTTATTGCGCAAACGCTACAAAACATAAAAAAAGATATACATTGGTATTGCCGCAATCGTATCGACCCAAACAATAAGGGCATGACCAGACGTGGCAGAATTGCTCTGGAATTCCGCTGCGGACAGTCCGCAGCGGAAATCCACAGCGTACACGTTTCTCCATCGCCTTCCACATCTTTTTAGTTGGGATCGTTTACACGTTGCGGAAAATTCCGTTGCGGAGCATAGGCTGCGGTGCTGAATTTGGTGTCCGCAGCATACACTGACTGTTGCGGATGTGTAGCAGACTTGTTGCGGACTCATTGCGGAATTTCTCCATTGAATTCAATGGAGAGTAAAAATTCTGCAATGAAGTCCGCAGATGTTATGTGTGCTGCGGAGCGTATTGGTTTCACTAACATGACATTTCTTCATTCTGGCTGGACCTATGTATTTCTAGGTCTACAGCCAGACTGAGGAAGTCAATGGGGCTCCCGTAATTACGGGTGACTACGTGTGTACACTCATAATTACGGGAGCGCTGCTAGGCGACGTCAGTAAATAGTCACTGTCCAAGGTGCTGAAAGAGTTAAACGATCGACAGTAACTGTTTCAGCACCCTGGACAGTGACTTCCGATCACAAGATACATCAACCTGTAAAAAAAATAGAAATTCCTACTTACAGAGAACTCCCTGCTTCTACCTCCAGTCCGGCCTCCCAGGATGACGTTTCAGTCCAAGTGACGGCTGCAGCCAATCACAGGCTGCAGTGGTCACATGGACTGCCGCGTCATCCAGGGAGGTCGGGCTGGATGTCAAGAGCGGGACGTGTCACCAAGGCAACGGCCGGGTAAGTATGAATTTCTTTTACTTTTACCAGGGAAAGGGCTGCCCCTTCTCTTTATCCTGCACTGATAGAGAGAAGGGAAGCCCTCTTCCCCTCAATACGCAACGGCTAGTCCGCATCAATTTAATGCCCATTTTAGGCAAAGCCGCAATAAAATCTGCAATGCAGATTCTGTGCGGCATTGATGCGGACAGTGTATGCAGAACTCCGCCACGTCTGGTCATACCCTAAAGGACAAAAAACATTGTCAGAATTTATGTTTTTTTGTCACCTTGCCTGCCAAAAATGGAATACAAAGTGACCAAAAAAATTGCATGTACCCTAAAATGGTACCAATGAAAACCACAGACTGTCCCGTAACAAATAAGCCCTCACACAGCTCCGGTGAATAAAAAATAAAAAAGTTCTGCCTCTCAGAATATAGTGCAGAGTGTTCCAAAAGCGGTTAAGATTGTTCCCCATTTATAAGTGCAACACTGGCCACATATCTATGAATTATTATTTATTTACCGAATTATTAAACCCTCTTATTATACTGTGATTTACTCTGCACAGATTATATATGCCCCCACATTATAAACTGAAATACCAGTAAAACCCCCAAACAGAACAACTGACAAGCTAAATCTGCACTTCAAAAGCCAAATGTCTCTTCCTCATTTCTGAATCCCACAGTGTGCCCAAACACCAGCTTACATCCACATATATGACATTTTATACTCGGGAGACCCCGCTCCACATTGTATGAGGTATTTGTCTTCAGTGGCACAGACTGGGTACAACATATTGTGCACTAAAATGGCATATCAGTGGAAAATTTTAATTTTCACTTTACATCATCCGTTGCGCGTTAACCCCTTCATGCACAACGACTTAATAGCATGTCGTGTTGCGGGGGGGGGGGGGGTTATATACTGAGCAGGCTCATGCGCTGAGCCGTCTCCATATGCTACAGGTGTCAGGTGTGTATTACAGCTGACACCTGGGACCAACAAACATGAACAGCGATCACTCTGTTACAGGAGCCTGTAAGGGCGGGTTCACACATGGCGGAATTGCACTTAAATTCCGCTGCGGACACTCCGCAGCGTTAATCCGCAGCGGAGCCGTTTCTACATTGACTTTCACTTTAATTTCGCAGTGTTCGTTTACACGATGCGTACAATTCCGCTGCGGAGCATAGGCTGCGGAGCGGAATTTGGTGTCCGCAGCATGCTCTGTCTGTTGCGGAGCAGTGGCGGGCTCATGGCGGAATTTCTCCATTGACTTCAATGGAGATTCAAAGTTCCGCAATGAAGTCCGCAGCTGTCATGCACATGTCATGTGTGCTGCGGATGCGTCTTGCTTTTTTTACTTGACATTTCTTCATTCTGGCTGGACCTATGTATTTCTAGGTCTACAGCCAGACTGAGGAAGTCAATGGGGCTCCCGTAATGACGGGAGCGTTGCTAGGAGACGTCAGTAAATAGTCACTGTCCAGGGTGCTGAAAGAGTTAAGCGATCGGCAGTAACTGTTTCTGCACCCGGGACAGTGACTACCGATCTCAATATACATGTATCTGTAAAAAAAAATGAAGTTCGTACTTACCGAGAACTCCCTGTTTCTGTCTCCAGTCCGGCCTCCCAGGATGACGTTTCAGAGTAAGTGACGGCTGCAGCCAATAACAGGCCAAGCACAGGCTGCAGCGGTCACATGGACTGGCGCGTCATCCAGGGAGGTCGGGCTGGATGCCGAAGGAGGGACGCGTCATAAAGACAACGGGCGGTAAGTATGAATTTCTTTTACTTTCACTAGGGAAAGTGCTGTCCCTTCTCTCTATCCTGCACTGATAGGGAGAAGGGAAGCACTTTTTCCGCAGTCCGCAGCAGCTAGTCCGCATCAATTTTCTGCACATTTTGTGCAGATCCGCAGCCGTAATCCGCAACCCGGATTAGGTGCGGCATTGATGCGGACAGTTGCGGAGGAATTCCGCCATGTGTGGTCATGCCCTAAAAATGACATTATACTGCAAAACATTAGTATTGCAGTGTATTGTACCAGCGATCTAATGATTGCTGGTTCAAGTCCCCTAGGAAGACTAATACAATGTGTAAAAAAAAAAAAGTAAATACAATTATTAGTGAAAAAAATATATAATATATTTAAAGTCCAAAAAAAAACCTTTTGCATTTTTTCCCTAAAGTAATGTCAAAAATAAAAAAAATAAACAAAATTGGTACTGCTGCATCCGTAAAAGTCCAATCTATTACAATATACCATTATATAACTCGCACAGTGAACGACATAAAAAAATTAAGCATTTTAAAAGCTTTTTGGTCACCTTAGCCTTTAAAAAATGTTTTATAAAAAGTGATCAAAAAGTTGTATGTACCAAAAAATGTTACCACTCAAAACTACAGCTTGTCCCGCAAAAAAATAAGCCCCCACACCACTCAATCGATCTAAAAATAAAATAAGTTATGCCTCTCGGAATATGGTGAAATAAAATGTTTTTTTTTTAACAAATGGATTTTACTTCTTAAAAGTAGTAAAATAAAAAAAAATATATAAATTTGTTATCACCCTAATTGTATTGAGTCTCAGAAAAAAAAAATAAGTTTTCGTTTTTACCGCACGGTGAAAACCGTAAAAACGAAACCCAAAAAACAATGGAGAAATCACAGCTTTTTCCAATTTCAGCCTGCAAAAATTTATATTTTCAGTCTCCCAGTACATTAAATGGTACTTTAAATGCTGTCACTAGAATCTAAAATTCCTCCCACAAAAAATAAGCCCTCACAACATTCTACTGATGTTAAAAGAAAAAATAGTATGGCTCTTGGAAAATGGGGAGGGAAAAACTAAAATGAAAAAACAAAAAAATGGATCAGTCCTGAAAGGGTTAATTAATTTCGAATTAAAAACCTTTTATGAAAACGTGGGGTATTGTCGTACTTGGGAGAATTTGCTTTACAAATGTTGGGGTGCTTTTTCTCCTTTATCCTTTGTGAAAATGAAAAAATGCAATATTTTGGTGGAAAAAAGTCAGTTTTTGGGTGTCTCCACTGTTTTGGTACCTCAGGGGCTTTGCGAATGCTACATGGCACCCAAAAACTATTCCAGCTAAATTTGAGCTCCTAACAGTGCTCCTTCCCTTCTGAACTCTGCCGTGGGTTTAAACAGCAGTTTATGACCACATATGGGATATTGCCGTAATCAGGAGAAATTGCTTTACAAATTTTGGGGTACTTTCTCTCCTTTATTTATTGTAAAAATTGAACATTGCTATGTTTTTTCAGAAAAAAGTAGATTTTCATTTTCACAGTCTAATTCCACTAAATTCAGCAACAAAAACCTGTGCGGTCAAAATGCTAACTATACCCCTAGAAAAATTCCTTGAGGGGTGTAGTTTCCAAAACAGTGTATTTTTTGGGGAGTTTCCAGTGTTTTGGCACCACAAGACCTCTTCAAACCTGACATGGTGCCTAAAATATATTCTAAAAAAAGGAGGCCCCAAAATCTCTAAGTGCTCCTTTGCTTCTCAGGCCTTTGTTTCAGTCCATTAGCACACTAGGGCCACATGTTGGATATTTATGAAAACTTCTGGGCAATAAATATTGAGCTGCGTTTTACTGGTAAAACCATCTGTGTTACAGAAAAAAAATGTATTACAAATGAATTTTGGCCAAAAAAATAAATTATTAGTACATTTACCCTCTACTTGCTTTAATTCCTGTGAAACACCTAAAGAGTAAAGAAACTTTCTGAATGCCGTTTTGAATACTTTGAGGAGTTCAGTTTTTAAAATGGAGTGATTTATGGGGTCTATCTAGTATATAAGGTCCTCAAATCTACATCAGATCTGAACTGGTCCTTGTAAAAATAGCCTTTTGAAATTTTCTTGAAAATGTGAGAAATTGCTGCTAAAGTTCTAAGCTTTGTAATGTAGTAGAAAAATAAAAGAATGTTCAAAAAATTATGCAAACACAAAGTAGAGATATGGAATATGTGAAATAGTAATTATTTTGTGTGGTATTACTATCTGTTTCAACAAGCAGATACAGTTAATATAAGAAAAATCATATTTTTTGCAAATTTTCTTTAAATGTTGGTGTTTTTCACAAATAAGCAATGAATTTATTGACCAAATTTTTCCAATAACATAAAGTACAGTATGTCATGAGAGAACGATCTCAGAATCGCTTGGTTAGGTAAAAGCATTCCAAAGATATTAGCACATAAAATGACACATGTCAGATTTGAAAAAGTGGGGCTGGTCCTGAAGGCCAAAATGAGCTCAGTCCTGAAAGGGTTAAAGGAGCTGCCTCATAAAAACAACTGCTTCCTAAAGATAGCTGACCCAGAAATCAGCTAATTATCACGGGTCCTAGTACTATAATACTGGTCCTCATGAAAATATTGCCATACACAGGCCTGATTCACACGAGCGCTGCACATCTCGGACGTGAAAAACGAGAGTCTATGGAGAGATGCGTGAAAAGCTAGGACTAGTCCTATTTTCCCACGAACCCTTCACACGGTCCGTTGACGCAACGGCTGTGTGAACGGCCACATTTAATTACACAGGTCCATGAGACGGCCGCTGTTTCAACGGCAGTCCCACGTGTGAATCAGGCCTCATGGTGATTAACTGTACTGCAACTGTCATTTGCAAAGGGTGGTTGGAAAAGTAAGCCAATTACACAATGTTCACTATCAACCAAGGTAATGATATAGGAATACTTCCACTGAGTATTCATAGGCTGTCACCCATAGAGTACTCTCTACCCTATGGGGCCCAGTCACACGAGCGTGAATAACGTCCGTGTGCTGCACATGGAAATCATTAAACCATTAAATTCAATGGGGCCATTCACACATGTGTGAGTTTTCACACAGTTAGAGTCCCTTGCGTGAAACTCACTGCATGTCCTATATTGGTGCGTTTTCACGCACCTACTTGCCCATTGAAGTTAATGGGTGCTTGAAAACCACGCACCGCACACGAATGCACATCCATGTAAGGTGCGTGATTGGGCATCAATTTGATTGAAAAAAAAAATTTGCTTTTCGAGTCGGTGAAAAACGCATGCCACTCGCAAAGCACACTGATACATAATGCAACACACACGGACCAGATTCACATACATTTTTCACGCTCCTGCATCTTATACGCTCGTGTGAATGTAGCCTAAGTGATAGGGTACTGGCAACTACTATAACCGAGGTTAAAAGTTGCAAGACAACCATGAATAACATCAAAGAAACTGCAATGCATTGAGGCAAGTTAAGACAAAACTATAGAAGGCAGTCAATAAAGCAATGGAATAACTATGAGCACCATTTGGCAATGCAACATGAAATTTGGGGCATCTTCTAGCAGGGCCATAGCTAGAAGGGTGCGAGCATAGCATTTGCCAATGATCATAGTGCCTGAGAGAACGCAAATGCCACTATGCCAAATAAAAATACACCAGTATTATAACTAACACATGGTAGCGATTTTGTCTTGGGGCTCTGGAGCTACAAGTTATGCCTCTGTCTTCTAGTATAGTGTGCAGTGTACAGGACTTTTCATTAGGTCCTCCCCATGTGACTTATAGTAAAGGCTATATTTGCAGCTGGTACCACCCTAGATGGTGTAGACACGAGGACTGAACATGCCCATTTCATTTGGCACACTATAAAACACTTAAATAATAATAGAAACTAATAGGGCCACATATAATGTTTCTCTATCCATACTGCACTATTTCCCTTTCAAATTAATTTACTGCAAACATCAATTGGATGAGAAATACAATATTTGTAGACTTATTTACAATAACAAAAAATGGTCAGCCTGGCAGCTATGTGTCTGTATTACAAATGCAATCCTGAATAGAATTGTATACAGTGTCTAAACACAATGTCGTAGAGTACCTAAATAACATTGCTATTCATATATTATTTAAATGGCATTACCTAAATAATAGTGCCATTTAGATACTCAAATAACAGGATGGTTTAGGGGTTAATTATGATATCTACAATAATGTCAAAAAGACAACTGCAACAAAGTTGTTTCCCTATGTCCAGAGTGCTAAGTTTCAAATCATAAGCCATCAGTGCCCAAGACCAGCACCAACAAGGAAGAGCAGCAGGGCTGCCCACGTGAACAGAGGAAAACTATGTGCTCACTGCAATGGCATACCTCTAAGGCCAGATTCACATGAACAAGTGCAAACTCAAACGTAAAAAAACCGTCTGTTTTTCATGTCCGAGTTGCACCTGTACGGGTCCCGCTTTCACGGATCCCTCATAGATTTGAGTCAATCGAGGGATCCGTGAAAACAGCAGAAAATAGGACATGTTTTATTTTTCAACGGATCCTTCATACCGTCTGTTGAAACAACGGCAGTGTGAACAGCCCCATTTGAAATACATGCGTCCGTGTGTTATTTTAATGGCTGACACACAGACGTATACTATGGTAGTCTGAATTCGGACTAAGACTGGTCAAAGTAAGAAAACAAAAACATTAACTAGCTATAATTACATATTATCGTAAATATACGTGTGTGTATATATATATATATATATATATATATATATATATATATATATATATATATATATATATATATACAGTGAAGGAAATAAGTATTTGATCCCTTGCTGATTTTGTAAGTTTGCCCACTGTCAAAGACATGAACAGTCTAGAATTTTTAGGCTAGGTTAATTTTACCAGTGAGAGATAGATTATATAAAAAAAAAAAAAGAAAATCACATAGTCAAAATTATATATATTTATTTGCATTGTGCACAGAGAAATAAGTATTTGATCCCCTACCAACCATTAAGAGTTCAGCCTCCTCCAGACCAGTTACACGCTCCAAATCAACTTGGTGCCTGCATTAAAGACAGCTGTCTTAAATGGTCACCTGTATAAAAGACTCCTGTCCACAGACTCAATTAATTAGTCTGACTCTAACCTCTACAACATGGGCAAGACCAAAGAGCTTTCTAAGGATGTCAGGGACAAGATCATAGACCTGCACAAGGCTGGAATGGGCTACAAAACCATAAGTAAGACGCTGGGTGAGAAGGAGACAACTGTTGGTGCAATAGTAAGAAAATGTAAGACATACAAAATGACTGTCAATCGACATCGATCTGGGGCTCCATTCAAAATCTTACCTCGTGGGGTATCCTTGATCCTGAGGAAGGGGAGAGCTCAGCCGAAAACTACACGGGGGGAACTTGTTAATGATCTCAAGGCAGCTGGGACCACAGTCACCAAGAAAACCATTGGTAACACATTACGCCGTAATGGATTAAAATCCTGCAGTGCCCGCAAGGTCCCCCTGCTCAAGAAGGCACATGTACAGGCCCGTCTGAAGTTTGCAAATTAACATCTGGATGATTCTGAGAGTGATTGGGAGAAGGTGCTGTGGTCAGATGAGACTAAAATTGAGCTCTTTGGCATTAACTCAACTCGCCGTGTTTGGAGGAAGAGAAATGCTGCCTATGACCCAAAGAACACCGTCCCCACTGTCAAGCATGGAGGTGGAAACATTATGTTTTGGGGGTGTTTCTCTGCTAAGGGCACAGGACTACTTCACCGCATCAATGGGAGAATGGATGGAGCCATGTACCGTCAAATCCTGAGTGACAACCTCCTTCCCTCCACCAGGACATTAAAAATTGCTCGTGGCTGGGTCTTCCAGCAAAACAATGACCCAAAACATACAGCCAAGGCAACAAAGGAGTGGCTCAAAAAGAAGCACATAAAGGTCATGGAGTGGCCTAGCCAGTCTCCAGACCTTAATCCCATCGAAAACTTATTGAGGGAGCTGAAGATCCGAGTTGCCAAGCGACAGCCTCGAAATTTTAATGATTTACAGATGATCTGCAAAGAGGAGTGGGCCAAAATTCCATCTTACATGTGTGAAAACCTCATCATCAACTACAAAAAACGTCTGACTGCTCTGCTTGCCAACATGGGTCTTGCCACCAAGTATTAAGTCTTGTTTGCCAAAGGGATCAAATATTTATTTCTCTGTGCAAAATGCAAATAAATATATATAATTTTGACAATGTGATTTTCTGGTTTTTCTTTTATATAATCTATCTCACACTGGTAAAATTAACCTAGCCTAAAAATTCTAGACTGTTCATGTCTTTTACAGTGGGCAAACTTACAAAATCAGCAAGAGATCAAATACTTATTTCCTTCACTGTATATGTATATATATATATATATATATATATATATATATATATATACTACCGTTCAAAAGTTTGGGGTCACCCAGCCAATTTTGTGTTCTCCATGAAAACTCACGCTTATATTTATCAAATGAGTTGCAAAATGACTAGAAAATATAGTCAAGACATTGACAAGGTTGGAAATAATGATTTTTATTTTAAATAATAATTTTCTCCTTCAAACTTTGCTTTCGTCAAAGAATGCTCCATTTGCAGCAATTACAGCATTGCAGACCTTTGGCATTCTAGCTGTTAATCTGCTGAGGTAATCTGGAGAAATTTCACCCCATGCTTGCAGAAGCCCCACCCAGAAGTTGGATTGGCTTGATTGGCACTTCTTGCGTACCATACGGTCAAGCTGCTCCCACAACAGCTCTATGGGGTTGAGATCTGGTGACTGCGCTGGCCACTCCATTACAGATAGAATACCAGCTGCCTGCTTCTCCCTAAATAGTTCTTGCATAATTTGGAGGTGTGCTTTGGGTCATTGTCCTGTTGTAGGATGAAATTGGCTCCAATCAAGCGCTGTCCACAGGGTATGGCATGGCGTTACAAAATGGAGTGATAGCCTTCCTTATTCAAAATCCCTTTTACCTTGTACAATTCTCCCACTTTACCAGCACCAAAGCAACCCCAGACCATCACATTAGCTCCACAATGCTTGACAGATGGCGTCAGGCACTCTGCCAGCATTTTTTCAGTTGTTCTGAGTCTCACAAATGTTGTTCTGTGTGATCCAAAAACCTCAAACTTCGATTCGTCTGTCCATAACACTTTTTTCCAATCTTCCTCTGTCCAATGTCTGTGTGCTTTTGCCCATATTAATCTTTTCCTTTTATTAGCCAGTCTCAGATATGGCTTTTTCTTTGCCACTCTGCCCTGAAGGCCAGCATCCCGGAGTCGCCTCTTCACTGTAGATGTTGACACTGGCGTTTTGCGGGTACTATTTAATGAAGTTGCCAGTTGAGGACCTGTGAGGTGCCTATTTCTCAAACTAGAGACTCTAATGTACTTGTCTTGTTGCTCAGTTGTGCAGTGGGGCCTCCCACTTCTCTTTCTACTCTGGTTAGAGCCTATTTGTGCTGTCCTCTGAAGGGAGTAGTACACACCGTTGTAGGAAATCTTCAGTTTCTTGGCAATTTCTCGCATGGAATAGCCTTAATTTCTAAGAACAAGAATAGACTCTCGAATTTCATATGAAAGCTCTCTTTTTCTAGCCATTTTGAGAGTTTAATCGAACCCACAAATGTAATGCTCCAGATTCTCAACTAGCTCAAAGGAAGGTCAGTTTTATAGCTCCTCTAAACAGCAAAACTGTTTACAGCGGTGCTAACATAATTGAACAAAGGTTTTCAAGTGTTTTCTAATCATCCATTAGCCTTCTAACACAGTTAGCAAACACAATGTACCATTAGAACACTGGTTGCTGGAAATGGGCCTCTATACACATATTCAATATATATGCTCCAGTAGCATTAGTACTGTGGGCTAGGTACGTTTCACATAAAGAGAAAGGTCCCCACATAAATTTATTGAATAGGCAAATCCAAAATATATACCAACAACACAGAAAAGCGTTTGTAGCCAAACATATGTATAAATAATTTTTATTGACACATATTAACAAATGATTAAAAAGTATGACAAAAGGACAAGACCCTAGTAAAAAGGATTGGGAGCGGTTACTGATATATCTAGTAAGGGAAATAAAGATGCTGTCCACTAGTTCTGATCCGTACAGAGAATTCCCCTTTTAAATTGTGAACAAGTGAGCCAAAAATACAGGGTGGGCCATTTATATGGATACACCTAAATAAAATGGGAATGGTTGGTGATATTAACTTCCTGTTTGTGGCACATTAGTATATGGGAGGGGGGAAACTTTTCAAGCTGGGTGTTGACCATGGCGGCCATTTTGAAGTCGGCCATTTTGTATCCAACTTTAGTTTTTTCAATGGGAAGAGGGTCATGTGACACATCAAACTTATCGAGAATTTCACAAGAAAAACAATGGTGTGCTTGGTTTTAACGTTACTTTATTCTTTCATGAGTTATTTAGGAATCCGGATGTGCGCTCCAGCACCTGGGGGCGGAAGTGGGGCAGTCCTAGCTTCCGGTCGCGTCACGGTGCATGCGCCGACAGTCATTGCTAGTTATCCCGATATGTATCACATTATAAAAGGACAGCTAGACACGGGACATACATATGCACATCTCCCCCTGAGGAAGCAACTGAATAGCGAAACGCGCGTTGGGGCTAATGTGTCGGAGCGAGCACTGACTCTCACTATGTTCATTATGGGTAAGCTGCTGTCATCTGTTTCTGATAAGTAATTGCACTGGCACTTTACTATTAATTTTCTCCTGATCACCTAATGTTCACTTATATCTGATGATTTTGAGCTATATAGCATCTCTATTTTTGGCTCACTTGTTCACAATTTAAAAGGGGAATTCTCTGTACGGATCGGAACTAGTGGACAGCATTTTTATTTCCCATGTTCTTACTAGATATATCAGTAACCGCTCCCAATCCTTTTTACTAGGGTCTTGTCCTTTTGTCATACTTTTTAATCATTTGTTAATATGTGTCAATAAAAATTATTTATTATTTATACATATGTTTGGCTACAAACTCTTTTCTGTGTTGTTGCTCTATACACATATGTAGATATTGCATTAAAAACCAAACGTTTGCAGATAGAATAGTCATTTAGCACATAAACAATGTATAGAGTGTATTTCTGATTAATTTAATGTTATCTTCATTGAAAAAAACTGTGCTTTTCTTGCAAAAATAAGGAAATTTCTAAGTGACCCTAAACTTTTGAACTGTAGTGTATATATATATATATATATATATATATATATGTATATATATATATATATATATGTATATATATATATATATATGTATATATATATATATATATATATATATATATATATATAGCAAACAAGAAAGCAGCAGCACTCACACAGAATCGATCGATCAGGTGCCCAGCAAAACGTCCCGATCCTCGGACGTATAGTAGTATATAAAGAAAGAAAATTTGCAGCACTCCAATGTGAAAAAAGTGGTTGTTTTATCAAGCCAGGCTTGATAAAGATCCTATTGTAGGATTGAAACGTTGCTGTTGTTCTTGGATTGAATAAACCACCACTTTTTTCACATTGGAGTGCTGCAAATTTTCTTTCTTTATATATATATATATATATATATATATATATATATATATATATATATATTAGCTATACAGTATATACAATGTATTCATGTTTTGTCATTTAATCATAAAATAAGCCAAAGTGATACCTTTTAAGACGACAATATAATATCCTGTTGTGTGGTTTCAATGCTATTTTCTTTTTCAAGCATTAGAGCTGTCATCTTTTAGAAAAAATCTAATGCTTATATACTTGCCACCTATCTGAAAGATCAAAATTTCCCTGGAGCATTGTGACAAAACCTACACAACCCTTTGATCAACCTAGTTTAACAGATCAGTCCCTAGACTGGACAACATGTACTATATAACAAATTACTTTACACTGTGTTGTACAGCTGTATGAAGTTTCTGTACATATAATATCAATGGGAAAAAAAATCATGTGGACATAAATTGTTCTTTTGTAAACCAAGTGAAAAAAAAGTATATGAAATGATAACTAATAGCTAACAAAAATTTGTTATTTCAGCATTCATGGGTGCATGAATTACACCCACATGCATTACATAAATAATGTAAGATCTGTTGAAAAATATTAATATAAGCTGCATATTCAATGTACAAAGTAATTTTATAATCTCTAAATGTATACTTATTTCTTTGATGATATTTTTGTAGAATAGAGATTAAGGATAGTAACAGAGTAGACCTTCATTCTCTTGGCACACAATATGCTTTACCAACCATCAGTTCAATAAAAATAACATGGACAAGCAAATGACTCTGTAATTAGTTCATGCAAAATATACTCTTCCGGAACAGTGATAAGATGTCCAGTGGGGCTATGTAAGATAACATAAAGCATATGAATAAAGTGTTGTGCTGAAGGAATAATATTAAATTACATCAAATTATTTATTATTTATTATAGAGGGCCCTTGGAAAATAATATATGAAGTCAGTCAGTCATATTTTCTATTTCTTAGCACATAAAGAATAAGGTAAAATAATTTTGTATATCAAATGTATATTAAAATAAATGTAAGTTAAGGTTTAAAACTGTGGTAATGTGAAATTAAAAAAAATTGTATTGGCTGCTCAGCCATAAAGAAGTGATAAAAATACAAAACTTATTTTATGAGCTCAATATTTTTATGGAATTGTAGCATAGGTTTCTTTATCTTCACCCATTATGCCATATGTTGTACAGTTTATCTTGCTTACTTTGCATTCTAGACACTAGTAGGGATTGAGATGAGAATATTGTTCTCTACTGAGGAGACTGGACACAACTTAGAAACAAGGTTGAACTTACTGCTTTTTAGAGGAGAAATGAAGATCTCCTGGGACGTGTGGTTAAAAGTGTAACAACAATGTTTTATAGCCTGATTCTGAAAGAATTCAGGTCATTTACAGTAGATCATTCATGCAGGGCCGGTTCCAGGTTTATATGGGCCCTTGGGCGACACAGACTTAGTAGGCCTCTTTGCGGGGGAATTCACGGTGGCAGTAAAATGGCAGAAAACGTCACATTGTGCCCCCATGTAGACGTTAGGCCCTGTTTATACCCCCGTATAGAAGTTAGGCCCCCAGTTTGTACCCCCATAAATTAGCGCCCAATGTAGATAGTGCCACACAGCCCCCCTCTCAGGTAGTGCCACACTGCCACCTTCCCTGGTAGTACCACTCACCCCCCCTCTCAGGTAGTGCCACACAGCCACCTCCTCCCAGGTAGTGCCACACAGCCCCCCTTCCTGGTAGTACCACACAGCCCCCCTCCCTGGTAGTGCCACACAGCCCCCTCCCTTATGGTGCCACACAGCCCCCCCTCCCTGATAGTGACACACAGCCTCCCTCCCTGGTAGTGCCACACAGCCCCCCTCAATGTAAGTTGGGTCTTTGGGGCTCCCTCTAGGAGTGGAATCCCCAGCCAGAGCATTGCCTATGCTATGACTGGGGATTCCGCTTCAGTAGAAGCCCAATACGTCTCTGTCCATATATGGACAGTATTGTCAGGGGCAACCCCAGAGCCATAGTCCCGGGTAGAGCACTACTAGTACTCTGCCTGGGACTCCAGCTCTGCTCCTAACATCACTATTCATATATGGATAATGATGTCCGGAGCAGAGCTGAAGTCCCGGGTAGAGCGCTAGTAAAGGCTCTGCTCTGGTACTCCGTCTCTGGGGAAGTCCCTGACATCACTGTCCATATATGGACAGCATTGTCAGGAGCAGAGCAGCGTTCCAGACAGAGCGCTAGTAAAGGCTCTGCTCTGGTACTCTGGCTCTGGGGAAGCCCCTGACATCACTGTCCATGTATGGATAGTGATGTCAGGGGCAACCACAGAGCCAAAGTCCCGGGCAGAGCACTACTAGAACTCTGCCTGGGACACTGCTCTACTCCTGACATCACTGTCCATATATGGACAGTGATTTCAGGGTCTTCCCCAGAGACGGAGTCCCGGAGCAGAGCAGCTTCTAGCACTCTGCCTGGGACTCCCTCTCTCCTCCTGACATCACTGTCCATAAATGGACAATGATGTCAGGGCCTTCCCCAGAGTCAGAGTCCCAGCAGAGCACTATTAGCTACGAGCACTCTGCCTGGGAGTCTGTAGCCCTTGTAAATGGCAGAGCGGGGAGATACCTCCCTGCTCTGCCATAGCGTTCAATACTATTGAATCTGGCATTGCTACCGCTGTAGCAGCCATAGCGGCTGCTAGCGGGGCCAATGGGCATGGGGGGGCTGTGATGGTGGGCGGCATGGGCTCCCTCGTGCCGCAGGCCCCGTGGCAACCACCATGGCTGCTACAATGGTAGTTACGCCGCCTCCTAGACAGGGCTCCGTCTAGGAGCAGAAACCCCGGCATCACTCTGTCCGGGGATTCCACTCCTGCAGTAGCCATGATGGCAGCGTCAGCACCCGGAGGCCGAGTGGGCCCCCCCAAGGGTAGTGGGCCCCGGCACTTGCCCGGGTTTACCGGGTGCTGTCGTCAGCCCTGGACTCATGTGTAGCAAAAAGTCTATATTAACAATTTAAAATATAGTGCCTTCCCGTCCTGAGCCATAATAGCATGTCGTGGCTTGCACTTTTTTAACCCAAGTCACCGTATTATTATGGCTCTTTGACAGTGCGGGTGTAAAACTGGAATAATGAAAACAAACTATACATATTTGATAATGCCACTTCATTATCCCACAAGGTGAATGCTGTAAAAAAGACTAAAAAACAATGCAGCAGCTGGTTTTTGAACATCCGGCCTTAGAAGAAAAAAAAAACTGAATCAAAAATAAAGTATGTACGCCTTTGATACTGTTATTGAGAATTATTGTGTTTTGCCCTGTATTCATTTTCTTTCCCACCCCCTTCCATTAACTTGCTCCCACTCCTTATGTACCTTTCTTACCAAAAACGCAAAAATAGTTTGAAAAAAAAAAAAGTTTGTATTCCAAAATGGTACTAATGAAAACTACAACTCGTATTGCAAAACATAAGACCTCATAGGCGGCAAAAGTAGAAAGACATAATAGAGCTATATACATTTGATATTGCCGTACTTATAGCAATCCACAGAATATAGTTATCATGTCATTTATCCCGCACAGTGAATTCCGTAAAGCTACAACCTAAAAAACAATGGCAGAATTGCTATTGTTTTTTACTACCTCCCCCTAAAAAAGTTAGTGAAAGGTATACAATTATACTATATATAGAATAGAAAACTTTATTGCCAACTATGGCAATCACAAATAAAATATCTGCAATATACACAATGGAAAATGTAAAAGCTCAAACGGTTGGAACATATCTGAACAGAAACACATTAGGCTCCCTAAGGGTATGTTCACACGGCCAAATTTCAGACGTATACGAGGCGTATTATGCCTCGTTTTACGTCTGAAAATATGGCTACAATACGTCGGCAAACATCTGCCCATTCATTTGAATGGGTTTGCCGACGTACTGTGCAGACGACCTGTTATTTACGAGTCGTCGTTTGACAGCTGTCAAACGACTACCCGTAAATTTACTGCCTCGGCAAAGAAGTGCAGGGCACTTCTTTGCCACGTAATTTGAGCCGTTCTTCATTGAAATCAATGAAGCACGGCTCAAGGTTTACGAGCGTCTCAGACGCCTCGTAAATTACGAGGAGGAGCTTTTACGTGTGAAACGAGGCAGCTGTTAACAGTCTGTCTTTTCACACGTAGCTGCCTCTCAGCGTGTGAACATACCCTTAACCTGCTCGTTCCTGCTCTAATAGCATGATACTGCATTCCAGATCGTAGCAATTATAACAAGTTATTAAATGGGTGTGAACTGTCCCCTAGGATTTTAGCTGCACTACAAGCACACTGCTCCTTATAAATATCCAATAATTGCAAAACATTACAGCCAATAATGGCTCCAGCAGTTTTAGCCACCCTACATAATAAACGCTTTTCTTTCACCATTGCCATGCCCAACAGACTGATGCAATAAGTCAAAACATTATCAATGGTTGCCTGATAATATTTTTGGAAAACTTTAAGGCCGGATTCACACAAGCATGTTCGGTCCGTGATATACAGACCATATGTCGGCAGTATTTCCAGGACCGAACACACTTCAGGGAAGTGGGTTCATAGCGACAAAGTTATCTATGATGCTAGGAGTCCCTGCCTCGCTGTGGGAAAACTGTCCAATACTGAAAACATGATTACAGTAAGGGACAGTTTTCCGGCAGCGAGGCAGGGACTCCTAGCGACATAGATAACTATGACGCTACGAGCCGGGCTCCATGAAGCATGTTCGGTCCGAGAAATACTGCCGACATACGTATCACGAACCGAACATGCTTGTGTGAATCCAGCCTAACACTAAACCCACTTCTTTTTAAAACTCTTAAAAAATAAATGTGCTGTTGGACCTTTTTTACTGTAGCATATATTGTTGTAGAGCATGTCAGATCAAGCAAGATAGCTAACCATAGAAGCATAAAGTCTCACTATGCTAATACAAAAATGTTCCCCTTTCCTAAAATTAATAATAATTTATTTTGTCTTATCCACATTAAAAGCCAAATTATTCTCCAAAGACCATTGCTCTAATTGCTGAATCTCAGACTGGCAAGATTTTTTTCATTCCCCGTCCGAGATCAGACCAATCAGTGTCATGTCACCTTCTTATTTTAATGAAATAGTGCTATTAGGACATGTCCCACAGTCAGAAGTATAAAAAGAGAACATTGCAGGGCTCAATCGACTTCCTTGGGAAAGATATCTGTTCCTCCACCCTAACCACTTGGTGTCTATCAAGCAAGAACCTTAGCATCCATTTGTATAACTCCAGCGGAAATCCAAGCTTCCCGTTTAGCCACAAGAAGTGAAATACGGTGTTAAAAGCAGAGCGAAAATCCACAAACAAAACTCTTGCATAGTTACAAACTGAATCAACATGTTGTAAAATCGGATGCATAGCCAATGCAATTGCATTCACTGTGGACCTGTAGTCCTTATATGCAAATTGAAAAGAAGGATTACATGACCTCGGCCGGCGGCCTGGAGGGCTTCCCCATTATGCCTTGCAGACAGCACTCCATCTAGCACAGCCAATCATGAGGGATATAGGTGTGAGTCACTGATGACTCAGTGGATGACAGTCATAACCATGATAAACATCCCAACCAGAAAATGCTGCTGTACATAGGTGGTGGATAAATCCCCTATTATATGGCCAATTTTAGCTGGTGCAGCGAGCAGCGATCAACGAGACAGGTCGTTGATCGGCGCTCGTCTGCTCCTGTCACAAGGAGCTATGTATGAGGACGAGCAGTCGTTACTCCGATCGCTCGTCCCCATACATTATTATCATGTCGGCAGCGCGTCTCCCTGTTTATACAGGGAGATGCGCTGCTGACAACGATAATCTTTTACTTTTTAAAAACTATACAATTAGCAGATGAATGAGCGTTTGCTCGTTCATCTGCTGATCGTTGGGCAATTATCGCAGGGCAATTATTGTCAACGAGCGTTCTATGAATGCTTGTCTGCCCTATAATTGCCCAGTGTAACACCCCCTTAAGTGTCAGTGAGTGTATTTCATTGTAGAGAGAAGATAATACATAATTAGATTTATAATAAATTAATAGAAAGATTGATTTTAGAGAGAGATATGTCAGTCAGTGTTAGAGTGTTAGTTAGTCAGGCACAGGCAGCCATTGCTGTGAGTGAGTGCTGCTGCAGCTAATGTTCATCACATCCTTTACAAATCTTCTTCAGGTCATTACAAGCTGTGCATAGATGCCTAAATATAACCATGGAATTAGCAGGAATTAGGATATGCCTCATCATTTCCATTTACCACCTTAACCCGTTAGTGACCGCCCCATAGTGTTTCTACATCGGTCACTAACAGGCCTTGTTCCGATGCAATAGATTTTTTACGTCGCTGCCTGAGAATAAGTAAACAGAGGAGGGAGCTATCAAATCTCCCTGCTCTCAGCTGGCAGAGGTAGCTGCTCGAACGTGTGAGATCAATATTAGTATCGATCTCACCCGTTTAACCCTTCAGATGCGGTGCTCAATAGCGTGCACCGCATCTAAGTGGTTTTGGAGAGAGGGAGGAAGCTCCCTCTAATCCCACTGACACCCGGTGATAAGATCGCCAAGTGTCTGTGTCTCCGATGGCAGCCGGGGGCCTAATAAAGGCCCCCAGGTCTGCCTGTAGTGAATGCCTGCTAGATCATGCCCCTGGCATGACCTAGCAGATGCCTGTCCGTTTTACACGGACAGGCATAATACACTGCAATACAGAAGTATTGCAGTGTATTATAAATGTGATTGGATAATCACATAGTGAAGTCCCCTAGTGGTACTAGTAAAAAAGTTTAAAAAAAAGTTTCATAAAAAGTGAAAGAAAAAAAGTGGAATGAAAAACCCACTTTTCCCCCTTACAAACTGCTTTATTATTAACAAACAAAATAAAGTAAAAAAGTTACTCATATTTGGTATCGCCACGTCCGTGACGACCCCAACTATAAACTTATTGCATTGTTTAAGCCGCACGGTGAACGTCGTAAAAAATTAAATAAATAAATAATAATAAATATTTTCTTTGAATCCAGCCTTAAAAAAATATGATAAAAAGTGATCAAAATGTTGCATCTACTCCAAAATTGTACCGATAAAAACTACAAGTCGTCCCGCAAAAAAAAAAGCCCTCCTACAATTGCATCGGCGGAAAAAATAAAACCGTTACGGCTCTTCAAATATGGAGACACAAAAACAAATAATTTTGAAAAAAAAGTGTTTTCACTGTGTAAAAGTAGTAAAACATACAAAATCTATACAAATTTGGTATCGTTGCAATTGCAACAACCCACTGAATAAAGTTATTGTGTTATTTATACCACAATGTAAACGGCATAGATTTAGGACGCAAAAAAGTGTGGCAAAATTGATGTTTTTTTTCTATTCCCCCCAAAAAAAAGTTAATAAAAGTTAATCAATAAATTATATGTACCCCAAAATGGTGCTATTAAAAATTACAACTTGTCACGCAAAAAACAAGACCTTATACAGCTATGTTGACACAAAAATAAAAAGGCTATAGCTCTTTGAATGAGACAATGGAAAAATTTAAAAAATGGCTTGGTCATTAAGGTCTAAAATAGGCTGGTCATTAAGGGGTTAAAAAAGGATTCTTTAAAGTGATTTATTATGAATTAACAAAGAAGCTCATACTAATGTGCTTCAGCCGGTTCTACTGCTAAGAACTCAAATTTGGGCAGTCATTCAAACGGTAGTGCTGTACACTAATCACAACGTCTCCTAGCCTGTTTAGCTGATGGCATTACATGGTTGTAGTTATGACTTTTTTGCCTGTGCTGTGGCGGTGACCCTGTGGTTACTTTCAGCCATAAATGGCATATAGTGCAAAATCCTGTAATTACTAACATCATGGCAACTAATTTCAAAAAACATTTTTATAGGTACTGTATTTTATAAAAATTGAATAAGTTGCTGTTTAGTTATCAATAGGTAAGTTCAAAAATAAAGATTTATTTGCGAAAAACGTACAATTTTAGCAAAAATTTGCATTTTTCTAAATTTCAATGTATCTACTTGTAAAACAGATAGTAAAACCACACAAAATAGTAACTAGTTAACAGTTCCCATAAGTCTACTTTATTTTTACATCGTTTTTTTCACGTACTTTCATTTTTCTAGGATGTTAGAAGGCTTAGAACTTTAGCAGCAATTTGTCATATATTCAAGAAAGTTTTAAAAGGCTATTTTTTCAGGGACCAGTTCAGATCTGAAGTGGCTATGAGGGCCTTATATTAGAAAGTGCCCATAAATTACCCCATTTTGAAAACTGTAACCCTCAAAGTATTCAAAACAGCATTCAGAAAGTATTTTAACCGTTTAGGCGTTTCACAGGAATTAAGGAAAAGTAGAGGTGAAATTTACAAATTACATTTTGTTTTGCTGAAATTAATTTGTAATACATTTTTTTCTGTAACTCAGAAGGTTTTACCAGAGAAATGCAACTCAATATTTATTGCCCAGATTATGCAGTTTTTAGAAATATCCAACATGTGGCCCTAGTGTGATAATGGTCTGAAGCACCAGCCTAAGAAAAAAAAGGAGCACCTAGTGGATTTTTGGGCCTCCTTTTTTTAGGTATATATTTTAGGCACCATGTCAGGTTTAAAGTGGTCTTGTGGTGCCCAAACAGTTGAAACCCCCCAAAGTGACCGCATTTTGGAAACTACACCCCTCAAGGCATTTTTCTAGGGGTATAGTTAGCATTTTTATCCAAAAGTTTTTTTGCAGAATTTAGTAGAATTAGTCAGTGAAGATGAAAATTACCTTTTTTTTCTGCGAAAACATAGAATTTTTCATTTTTACGAGGAATAAAGAAGAAAAAGCACCACAACATTCGTAAAGCAACTTCTCCTGATTACGGCAATACCCCATATGTGGTCATAAACCGATGTTTGGACTCACAACAGTGCTCAGAAGGGAAGGAGCGCCTTTTGGATTTTGGACCACAGATTTTGCTGGATTGGTTTTCAGTGCCATGTTGTGTTTGCAACGCCCTGGAGGAACTAAAACAGTGGACACCCCCCAAAAGTAAAACCCTTCCCGACATTTGTCGTAAGTATACGACATGGAAAGCCAGTGCTTCCCGCAAAATTTCGTATACTTACACCAAATGCTGAGCCGGTGCCATCATCGCCGGATCTCAGCGGTATCTTACAGCTGACATCCGTCTGTAATGGCGGGGACTGAAATTAGCTTAGATCTCTGCCATTAACCCCTTCAATGCAGCGTTCAAACGTGATCGCTACATTTAAGCTGTTTGCAGCTCATCGGAACCCCAGCAATGAAATGGCTGCAATGGCAACTGTAGGCCTAATACTGGCCTCCCAGTCTGCCTAGCATGGAAGCCGGTCAAGATCTGCCCAGCGGCGGAGCCTAATCGGCTTCCGTAGCCGCCGGCAAGATGGCGCCGGCTCAGGAGCTGATCCAGCATCGTCAGCGGTGGAAGGCAGCTGTATGTTACAGCTGACATCCACCTGTAATGGCAGGAACCGGAGCTAGCTCCGATCCCTGCCATTAACCCCTTCAATGCAGCAATCGAAAGCGATTGCTGCATTGTAGCGGTTACTAGCAGATCGCCAGCCCTGACACGCAATCAGGACTGGCGACTGCTGCTATGGCAACAGGAGACACAATGGCCTCCTGCTCTGCCATAACGGAAGCCGATTAGGCCCCGCAGGGATGCGAAGCCTAATCAGCTTGCTGTCAGTGAATAACTGACAGATGTAATACATTGCACTACGTAGGTAGTGCAATGTATTAGAAAAAAAGCATCAGACAGTTGGAACTTCAAGTCCCCTAGTGGGACTTGAAAAAAAGTGTAAAAAAAAGTATAAAAAGTGTAAAAAAAAGTGAAAAAAATAAAAGTTTGAAAACAATAAAATTTTCAAGTAATAAAATAAAACACAATCACCCTTTTTCCCTTATCAAGTCCTTTATTATTGAAAAAAAATAATAAACCACACGTATTTGGTATCGCCACGACCTGAGGTATCAAAATATTATATTTTTTATTGCACGCGATGAACAGCGTAAAAAAAAAATTTAAAAAACGATACCAGAGTTTGTTTTTTGGTCACTTTGACCTACAAATATTGGAATAAAAAGTGATCAAAAAGTCGCACGTATCCAAAAATGGTACCTATAAAAACTATAGCTCGTCCCGCAAAAAACAAGCCCTCATACACCTCCGTCGACAAAAAAATTTAAAAGTTATAGTACTCACAACTTGGCGACAGAAAAAATACATTCTTTTTACAAAAGTTGTAAAACATAAAAAAGTGCTAGAAATTAGGTATTGCCGGAATCGTACTGACCCGCAGAATAACGTGAATATGTAGTGTATAACGCATGGTGAACGCTGTATAAAAAAACTACCAAAAACTATGGCAGAATTGCATTTTTTTGTTTACCTGGCCTCCCAAAAAATAGGATAAAAGGTGATCAAAAAGTCGCATGTACCCCAAAATGGTACCAATAATAACTACAGCTCGATCTGCAAAAAAAAAGACCTCATACCACTACGTCTATGAAAAAATGAAATTAGTTAAGGCTCCAATAAGTCAGGAAATAAAAAATATGCAGTTGTGCTGACCCGAGGGGAACATTTCTTCTGTTTCAAGAGGCAATTTATCAAGGATCTAAAATTAGGGAACCAGGAAGGGGAGGGCCCAAACATATCTGCTGGAAGCGAGGGTGCCCGTATTATACCAGGACAACACTTTCCCAGCAAAATTCCCCAAACTGCAAAGGTGCGGAGTGCGGACCAAAAGGGGCATAAGAAAGGACGCCATATATCAGATCAGTGCGACACCGGCCGGTGCAGAAAGGATTGTGTAACAGCGTAACACACATCAATGGATCATTTTATTGTTTTTTAACCCCATTATTATTCCACCTGACTATGCCCCTGATGTACACTGCCCAGCTTACATGTACCCCCACATTATAAATGGAAACACCAGCAATAATCAAAAAATCTACTACCAAGCAAAATCCGCTCTCCAAAAGCCAAATGGCGCTCCCTCTGCTCTGAACCCTACAATGTGCCCAAATAGCAGTTTCCTTCCACATATATGGCATCGTCAGAATCGGGACAAACCTTTTAACAATTTTTGAGGTGTGTGTCTCAAGTGGCATAAGCTGGGCATGACATATTTGTCACTGAAATGGCATACCTAGGGAAAAATATAAATATTTAATTTGCACCATCCGCAGTGCAATCATTTATGGAAAAGACCTGTGGGGTGAAAATGCTCACTACACCCCTTAATAAATGCCTTGAGGTGTGTAGTTTCCAAATGGGGTCACTTCTCAGGGGTTTCTTTTTATTATTTCACATCTGAGCCTCTGCAGTTGTGAACCAATACTTTGTAAATCGCCAAATTAGGCCTCAATTTTACATGGTACGCTTTCAATCCTGAGCCTGTTCGAATGTCCAGGCAAAAGATTAGTGCCCCATGTAGGGTGTTTCTAAAACCGGAAAACACTGCATAATAATTAGAGAGCGGTCTTGTTATGGTGGCACAAGCTGGGCACCACATATTGGCATATCTAAGGAAAAAATCCCATTTTCACTCTGCAACATCGAGTGCACACTAATTTCTACAAAACATCTGGAGGGTTAAAATGCTTACTACACCCTTAGGTAAATGCATTGAGGGGTGTCGCTTCCAAAATTGGGTCACTTCTGGGGGGGTTTCCTCTGTTTTGGGCCCACAGGCGCCCAGAAATCAATCCAGCAGCATCTGCACTCCAAATGGCGCTCATTCCCTTCTGAGCCCTGCCGTGTGCCCAAACAGCAGTTTATGACCACATATGGGGTATTGCCGTACTCGGGAGAAATTGCTTTACAAATGTTGGGTTTATTTTTTTCCTTTATTTGTTGAGAAAATGAAAAATTTTGCGCTAAAGCTACGTCTTATTGAATCAAAAGGATTGTTTTTATTTTCACTGCCCAATTCTAATAAATTCTATGAAACATCTGTGGGGTCAAAATGCTTACTACACCCCTAGATTAATTCCTCAAGAGGTGTAGTTTCCTAAATGGAGTCACTTTTTGGGCGTTTTCATTGTTTTGTCCCCTCAGGGGCTCTGCAAATGCGACCTGGCCTCCGCAAACCATTCCTGCTAAATGTTATCTCCAAAAGACAAATAGCGCTCTTTCCCTTCTAAGCCCTGCCGTGTGTCCAAACAGCCGGTTATTACCACATGTGGGGTATTGTTGTACTCGGGAGAAATTGCTTTACAAATTTTGTGGTGCTTTTTCTCCTTCAGCCCTTGTGGAAATGAGAAAAAAAATCGCTAATCCTACATTTTCTTTGAAAAATGTAGATTTTAATTTTCACGGCCTATTCCAATAATTTCTGTAAAAATCATGTACGGTTAAAATGCTCACTATACCCGTAGATAATTTCTTTTAGATGTGTAGTTTCCCAAATGGGGTCACTTTTGGGGGATTTTCACTGTTTTGGCACCGCAAGAGCCCTTCAAACCGGACATGGTGACTAAAATATATTCTAATAAAAATAAGGCCCCAAAATCCTCTAGGTACTCCTTTGCTTCTGAGGCCGGTGCTTCATTCCAGTGGCTCGCTACGGCCACATGTGGGATATTTTAAAAAACTGCAGAACCTGGGAAATAAATATTGAGTTGTATTTCTCTGGTAAAACCTTCTGTGTTATAAAAAAAAATTGTATTAAATATTTATTTCTGCAAAAAAATATGAAATTTGTAAATTTCACCTCTACTTTGCTTTAAATCCTGTGAAATGTCTAAAGGGTTAACCCCTTCCCGCTCCTTGACGTACTATTACGTCATGGCAGCTGTATCGTTCGCGCTCCATGACGTAATAGTACGTCTCGGGAGTAACGGCCGTTTCGTCCGTCCTCCCGACACATACAGGACCTGTGACAGCTGCTGTCTTGTTCAGCAGCTGTCACAGCTCCTACAGCGGGGACCGATCGCTGTGTCCCCGCTGATTTACCCCTTAAAAGCCGCGTTCTATAGAGATCGCGGCTTTTTAGGGGTTAAGCTGCCATCGCCGGCCTGCTACGCGATTGCGGCCGGCGATGGTGACTATGGCAACCGGACACCAAACAATGGCGTCCGGCTATGCCATAGACGGAAGCCTAGTGGGTCCTGACAACGTCAGGACCCACTATGCTTGCTGTCAGTGAGTAGCTGACAGTTATAATACACTGCACTACGCATGTAGTGCAGTGTATTAGAATAGCGATCAGAGCCTCCTGCCCTCAAGTCCCCTAGTGGGACAAAGTAATAAAGTAAAAAAAAAGTTAAAAAAAGATGTGTAAAATAAGAAAATAAAAGATTTAAAAGTAATAAAAGTAAAAATCCCCCCTTTTCCCTTATCAGTCCTTTATTATTAATAAAAATATATAAACAAACAAATAAACTATACATAATTGGTATCGCCGCGTCCGTAACGGCCTGAACTACAAAATTATTTCATTATTTATCCCGCACGGTGAACGCCGTAAAATAAAATAATAATAAACCGTACCACAATCACAATTCTTTGGTCACTTCACCTCCCAAAAAATGGAATAAAAAGAGATCAAAAAGTCGCATGTACCTAAAAATGGTACTGATTGAAACTACAGTTCGTTATGCAAAAAATAAGTCCTCGCACGGCTTTATTGATTGAAAAATAAAAACGTTCTGGCTCTTAGAATAAGGTAACACAAAAAGTGAATGATTGTTTACAAAACGTATTTTATTGTGCAAACGCCATAAGACATAAAAAAAAAATAAACATCTGGTATCGCCGTAATCGTATCGCCCCGCAGAATAAAGTGAATATGTCATTTATAGCGCACAGTGAACGCTGTAAAAAAAAAAGAATAAAAAAACAATAGTAGAATTGCTGTTTTTTAGTCACTACGCCACCTAAAAATAGAATAAAAACTGATCAAAAAGCCGCATGCACCCCAAGAAAACTACAATGGATTCCTCAAGGGGTCTAGTTTCCAAATTGGGGTCACTTTTGGGGGGTTTCCAATGTTTTGGCACCACAAGACCTCTTCAAACCGGACATGGTGCCTAATAAAAAAGAGGCCTCAAAATCCACTAGGTGCTCCTTTGCTTCGGAGGCCGGTGCTTCAGTCCATTACCACACTAGGGCCACATGTGGGATATTTCTCAAAACTGCAGAATCTGGGCAATACGTATTAAGTTGTGTTTCACTGATAAATCCTTTTATGTTATAACAAAAATGGTATAAAGAGGATTTTCTGACAAAATAAAATGTCACCTCTACTTTGCTCTAAATTTTTGTGAAACACCTAAAGAGTTCATAAACTTTCTAAATGCTGTTGTGAATACTTTGAGGGGTCTAGTTTCTAAAATGGGGTATTTCATAGGGGTTTCTAATATATGGGCCCCTCAAAGCAACTTCAGAACTGAACTGGAACCTAAAAAAATAAATAAATGAGGCAATACTTCGCTTCTTACATTATACTGATAATGAGCCGTGCCCACCCCGAGATTAACCCAGTTGTGACCGTTTGTATAAACGGAGACCCCTATTAGACCGTTCCAGTGCCCCGTTTTCCCAAGCATACACCCCCGAGAAGTGTATTTCTATTGATGAGTCCCTGGTACATTTTAAAGGGAGGGTTCAATTCCGCGAGTACCTGCCGGGTAAGAGGGCAAGGTATGGCGTGAAGATGTATAAGCTGCTAGTGTGCATCCGGGTATACCTACAGGTTTAGGATATATGAAGGAAAGGCCACCCCCAAACCAGACTGCATCCTGGACTACAATAGGTACATGGGAGGGATGGACTTGTAAGATCAAGCCCTGAAGCCCTACAGCGCTATGCGGTGTGGTATAAGAAGCTGGCACATCATACAGATGGCTTTGTACAATGTGTACGTGCTACGTCGATGTGCAGGCCAGACGGGTACTTTCCTGGAATTTCAAGAGGTGATAATCAAGAACCTAATCTTTAGGAACCAAGAAGGGGGGGCACCCAGTACTTCTGGAAGCGGGGCCACACGCATCGTACCAGGGCAACACTTTCCAGGAGAAGTTCCCCAAACTGGCAAGAAGGGAAAAAGTCAAAAGAGGTGCAAAGTCTGCTATAAGAGGGCGATAAGGGATGACACAATATATCAATGTGACACGTGTCCCGAATAACCAGAGCTCTGTATGAAAGAGTGTTTTAAAATTTATCATACATCCCTTGGTTTATAATTTACCCCAATTTTACTTACCCTGATGCACTCGGCACAGCTTAACCCCCTCGTCTTTCCCCTCTGAGCCCTGCTGTGTGTCCAGGCAGCTGATAACAGCCACATTGAGGGTATTGCCGTATCCGGGAGAACCCACATTGCAGTTTATGGGGTGTATGTCTTCGGTCAAAATGCTCACTACACCTCTAGATGAATGCCTTAAGGGGTGCAGTTTTTAAAACGGGGTCACTTCTTGTGGGTTTCAACTGTACTGGTACCTCAGGTGCTTCTGCATACATGACTTCGCACTAGAAAATCCCCAGTAGGCCAAATGGTGGTCCTTTCCTTCTGAGCCCTCCCATGGGCCCAAACGGCAGTTTATCACAACAAATGGGGTATTGCGGCCCTCAGAACAAATTGCGCAACAGAATGGGGTATTTTGTTTCTTGTGAAAATAAGAAATTTTCAGCCAAAACTGCATATTATTTGAAAAAAATCATTTTGTTTTCATTCCCAGCCCAATTAAAATTAGTTCTGTGAAAAAACTATGGGGTCAAAATAGTCACAACACCCATAAATGAATTCCTTGAGGGGTGTAGTTTCCAAAATGGGGTCATTTGTGATTGGTTTCTATTGCTTTGATAGCTCTGGGGCTCTGCAAATGCGACATGGCACCCGAAAACCAATCCAGCAAAATCTGGACTCCAAAGAACACACAGCGCTCCTTTCCTTCTGAGCCCTCCCATGGGCCCAAACCGCAGTTTATCACCACAAATGGGGTATTGCCGCACTCAGGACAAATTGGGCAACAAAATGGAGTATTTTATTTCTTGTGAAAATAAGAATTTTTGAGCTAAAATGACATATTATTGGAAAAAAAATATATTTTTTTAATTCCCAGCCCAATTCAAATAAGTTCTGTGAAGAAACTATGGGGTCTAAATGGTCACATTACCCATAAATGAATTCCTTGAGGGGTGTAATTTCCAAAATGGGGTCACTTCTGGTGGGTTTCCATTGCTTTGATACCTCTGGGGCTCTGCAAATGCGACATGGCACTCGAAAACCAAACCAGCAAAATCTGTACTCCAAAGAACACACAGCGCTCCTTTCCTTCTGAGGCCTCCCATGGGCCCAAACGGCAGTTTATTACCACAAATGGGGTATTGATGCACTCAGGAGAAATTGGGCAACAAAATTGAGCATTTTGTTCCCTGTGAAAATAAGAAATTTTGATAAAAAATTACATCTTATTGGAAAAAATTTCATTTTTTTAATGTCACAGCCCAATTGAAATAGGTGCTGTGAAAAAACTGTGTGCTCAAAATGCTAACAACAACCATAAATTAATTCCTTGAGGGGTGTAGTTTCCAAAATGGGGTCACTTTTGGTGGGTTTCCATTGCTTTGATACCCCTGAGGCTCTGCAAATGCGACATGGCACCCGAAAACCAATCCAGCAAAATCTGGACTCCAACAAACATATAGCGCTCCTTTCCTTCTGAGCCCTCCCATGGGCCCAAACGGCAGTTTATCACCACAAATGGGGTATTGCCACACTAAGGACAAATTGGGCAACCAAATGGGGTATTTTGTTCCCTGTGAAATTCAGAAATTTTGATCACAAATGACATTTTATTGGAAAAAATGAAATTTTTTTAATTTCACAGCCCAATTCAAATACGTGCTGTGAAAAAACTGTGCGGTTAAAATGGTAACAACAACCATAAATGAATTCCTTGAGGGGTGTAGTTTCCAAAATGGGGTCACTATTGGGGGATTCTTACTTTTTTGGCACCTCAACACCTCTTCAAACCTGGCATGCTGCCTAAAATATATTCTAATAAAAAAAGAGGACTCAAAATGCACTAGGTGCTTCTTTGCTTCTGGGGCTTGTGTTTTAGTCCACGAGCGCAGTAGAGCCACATGTGGGGACATTTCTAAAAACTGCAGAATCTGGACAATACATATTTAGTCGTGTTTCTCTGGTAAAACCTTCTGTGTTACAGAAAAAAAAAATAATAAAATTGAAATTCAGCAAGAAAAATGAAATTTGCAAATTTCACCTCCACTTTGCTTTAATTCCTGTGAAATGCCTGAAGGGTTAAAAAACTTTCTAAATGCTGTTTTGAATACTTTGAGGGGTCTAGTTTTTAAAATGGGGTGTTTTATCAGGGTTTCTAATACATAGGCCCCTCAAAGCCACTTCAGAACTGAACAGGTACCTTAAATAAAAGGCATTTGAAATTTTCTTAAAAATATGAGAAATTGCTGTTTATGTTCTAAGCCTTGTAACGTCCAAGAAAAATAAAAGAATGTTCCAAAAATTATGCCAATCTGAAGTAGACATATGGGAAATGTGAACTAGTCACTACTTTGGGTGGTATAACCGTCTGTTTTACAAGCAGATGCATTTAAATTCTGATAAATGCAATTTTTTCAAAATTTTCTCTAAATTTTGAAATTTTTCACCAATAAACACTGAATATATTGACCAAATTTTACCACGAACATGAAGCCCAATGTGTCACGAGAAAACAATCTCAGAATCGCTTGGGTAGGTTTAAGCATTCCGACGTTATTACCACATAAAGTGAAATATGTCAGATTTGAAAAATGGGCTCTGAGCCTTAAGGCCAAAACTAGGCTGCGTCCTTAAGGGGTTAAGACATTTTCTAAATGCTGTTTTGAATACTTTGAAGGGTGAAGTTTTTAAAATATGGTGACTTTTTGGGGGTTTCTAATATATAAGGCCCTCAAAGCCACTTCATATCTGAACTGGCCCCTGTAAAAATAGCCTTTTGAAATTTTATTGAAAATGTGAGAAATTGCTGCTAAAGTTCTAAGCCTTGTAACGTCCTAGAAAAATAAAAGGATGTTCAAAAAACGATGCCAATCTAAAGTAGACATATGGGGGATGTTAATTAGGAACAATTATGTGTGTTATAACTGCCTGTCTTACAAGCAGATACATTTAAATAGAGAAAAATGCTAATTTTTGCAATTTTTCGCTAAATTTTGGTATTTTTCACAATTAAATACTAAACATATCGAGAAAATTTTGCCAGTAACTTAAAGTCCAATGTGTCACGAGAAAACAATCTCAGAATCGCTTGGATAGGTGAAAGCATTCCAGAGTTATTACCACATAAAGTGAAACATGTCAGATTTGAAAAATGAGGCTCTGTCAGCAAGGTCAAAAGTGGCCAAAGAGGGAAGGGGTTAAAAGGTATAATAATCACAAAACACCTGCTGTACATAGACATAACAAATTATGCAAGTACGTAGGGACTGATTAGACTTAGCTAAACTGCATAGTGTTACGTTCAGGGAGTCAGCCCATAAGGTAAGTATGTAAAGAAGTAATACTTATCTAAAAGATTATGTGTTTAGCAGCCGATAAATAATCCCAGTCAGTGGAGGCAGTTATATCGTTCACCCTGTAAATGGGGACCGCAGATCAGGGAAATTCCTCCCTAAAGCCAGGACTCAAATGACGGCAAAACAAACACACTTCCACTATGTTCATCTGGTGGCAGGTCCCAGGTAGTGATAGTGTCCTGCAGCAATGCAGAGGTAAATTTTCCCGTTTGGGCCGGTTGCAGTCACCAATAGTACTTGCACGTACGGCTGTCAAAGTGTACCATTCTTACACGTAGATGTGGTGGTATCCATACTCCTAAGTTAGTTCCACCTTGGAGTCTCAAGAGGATATGTGCAGTCTCTAGTCAGTCAGTCGGTGAATCGCCCAGTTCTCCGGCTATGTCCGATTTTCATAGGACCTTCATGCAGAGCATGTGTTTCAAATGCCTCCAGGCCAGACAATGGATTTCCGGGGTTTGACGCGTTTCGTCACTCGCATGACTTCCTCAGATTGTATAACAAGGCATCAATGTGTGTCCTCTATATCAGAGGAACACCAACCAATAATATGGATTAGTCTTTCGAGCCGCTTTTTAACCCTAGTTATTTAGGGTCAGAATTAGGTAGATGATTACAACCATATACAATTCACATACTGTAATAATTTTAGTTCCTTTAAATTTTCCCGTTGGCTATCCCCATGGCAAAAGGGATTAAAGAAAATAGGGATATAAAGAAAAAAGAAAAGAAAAAAAGGGGGGGGGAGGAAAAAGAAGGTTGAAAAAACAAAAATTAATAGAAAAGAAATGATAAAAAATAATAAAATAAATAATAATAAGGATGCGGACCGAGTCCCAAGAGCCAACTCACGCACTGGTTACAGTCACGTGGGCAGGGTCTCGGGACCCGGGTCGCATCGGAAAGCATATGCACTTGGAGTTTTTTATTATTATTTAGACCCGAAGTGGCCAATTATCTGATATCCTAAACCCACGTGATCCCTTTAGAATTAGGAGTAACCTCAACGATCACCTCCATTACTTTTGGGATATAGGAAAACAAGAATGAGGACCGGGTCCCAAGAGCCAAACCACGCACTGGATACAGTCACGCGGGTCGGGTCTCGGGACCCGGGCCGCATCAAAGAAACATATGTAGTTTAAGTTCATTGTTTAGACCAAGAGGGGCCAGTGACTTAAGGATATAGATCCACATGCTCTCTTTTTGAAGTAGAGAGCGATCTCGATTGCCAGCCCTATTATTCTTTGGAAGTTGGTATATTGCCATAAAACTAAGGCCATCCGGGAATTGTTTGTGGTATTCCTTAAAGTGCATTGCTAGGGGACTCCTTTCATCCACATTTTTTATGTCTCTTATGTGTTCAGCAATTCGAAGATGGACTTCCCTTATGGTTTTCTCCACATAAAATTTATTGCAGGGACAAAAGATCAAGTAGACCACCATCAATGACCGGCAATTGAGGAAGCTTCTAATATTGAACTTATGACAGTTAGATGAATCGAAGAATTCATCACTCTTCCTAACAAATTTGCACTATGAGCATCTTCCACACTTAAACATCCCTTTCAGATTATGTGTGGGCCAATCACTGCATGTAACCATGGCCGGCCTTAGATACGTTCGACCAGTGTGGAACGACACTGCAAGAGGGGCACCAGCGGGTGTGTGTGTCCCCGCGCCGTTGCAACTATCAGCGGGTCAGGTGCCACTCGCTAACTGCGCTAAGGGCTGGCCTTACGCAGTCGCCTTTCCGCCCCGGGCGCTTCTTCACTTAGTGGCTGTCGCTAATGCTGTAGCAGCCATAGCGGCTGCTAGCGGCGACAACGAGCATGAGGGCAGTGGCGCTGCTAGCAGCTGCTGCGGCTGCTATAGCAGTGGCGACGGCACTATAGCAGAGCATAGAGGTATCTCCCTGCTCTGCTATCTACTAGCGCCACTGTAGCTCCCTGAAGGAGCAGAATCCCCATGTGGCCAGGGATTCCGCTCCTGGAGCGCTGCCTGATGTCTCTGTCCATATATGGACAGTGACATCAGGGAAAACTCCGTAAGCGGAATCCCGGTCACAGCGTTGCAGACGCTATGACCGGGGATTCCACCCCAGGAGAAGCCAATGGCGTCATGGACACAGACGATAGGAGCTTCTCCTGGAGTGGAATCGTCAGTCACAGCGTCGGCAACGCTGTGGACGGGGATACTGCTTCAGGAGTTTAACCTGATGTCATTGTCCATATATGGACAGAGACATCAAGCTGCGCTCCAGGAGCGGAATCCCCAGCCACACGGGGATTGCTCTCCTTCAGGGAGCTACAGTGGCGCTATCTATACTGTGGAGCTATCTATAAGTGGCGCTATCTACAAGGGGCTGTGGGCTGTGTGGCACTACCTACAAAAAAGGACAACTGTGCAGGAGCACACAAAATACCCAGCTTTCCCGGTTATCAAATAAATGTGTGGAAATAAACTAAGATATAACTTTTATTTAATCTAGCTAAAAGGATTAATCCTTTAGCTAGACTAAATAAAAGTTGTATCTTAGTTTATTTCCACACATTTATTTGATAGCTGAGAAACTGGGTATTTTGTGTGCTCCTGCACAATTGTCCTTTTTTGAATGTATATTGCCCGCCAGCTATCAGGGTCATTTCGTAGTCCTTGCACTACCTACAAGGGGGCTGTGTGGCACTACCAACCAGGGGGCTGTGGGTTGTGTGGCACTACCAACCAGGGGGCTGTGGGCTGTGTGGCACTCCCTACCAGGGGGCTGTGGGCTGTGTGGCACTCTTTACCAGGGGTCTGCGTGGCACTCCCTACCAGGTGTCTGTGCGGCACTCCCTACCAGGTGGCTGTGCAGCACTCCATAGCAGGAGGCTGTGCTGCATTTCCTACTAGTGGGCTGTGTGGCGCACTCTACAGGGGGCTGTGTGGTGCTCTTTACAGGGGGCTGTGTGGCGCTATCTACAAGGGGGCTGTGTGGTGCTATCTACCAGGGGGCTGTGTGGCGATACCTACAAGTGGGCTGTCTGGCGCTACCTACAAGGGGGCTGTCTGGCACTACCTAAAAGGGGGCTTTGTGGTGCTACCTACAAGGGGCTGTGTGGTGCTACCCACAAGGGGGCTGTGTGGTGCTACCCATAAGGGGCTGTGTGGCGCTACCTACAAGGGGCTGTGTGGCGCTACCTACAGGGGGAATCTGTGAGTGGTGGGCTGATGGTAATTTTACTGTGAGTGGTGGGCTGATGGTCATTTTACTGTGAGTGGGGGGCTGATGGTCATTTTACTGTGAGTGTTTGGGCTGATGGTCTTCAAGTGGTTTCCGCCTCTGACCTGCAATTGAAATTAACAGGAGGCAGAAAATACCCGTGGTGCCCGTTTGACGCTTCTTTGCCTGCGCCTTTGGCATTCGCTTCAACAGATTAAGAAAAAACACAAAAAAATGTCACACAACGCTGTCAGTTGTTTGAGGAATTTTGTGGCAGATTTTTTTTGCTTTACAAAAAACGTGTGTGAACATACACTACAAGTGTACTGCTTGTTCTTAGCCATTTTCTGTCTTTCTCAAAACAATTTTTGGTAGGGGAGCCCTGAGGAAATTTTATTTTTCCAGTGCTGCATCGAGTCCGAAAAGGTTGGGAAACTCTGTACTAGGCTACAGAATCCCGTCATGGAGCAGCTCAGTTCGTCGTGGGAACGGGGCCTAGGTGAGTACAATTTTTGTTTTTGTTTGGGGGCACTGTCTACAAGGGGGAGGTGGGGGACTGTATGTCACTGTCTACAAGGGGGAGGTGGGGGGCTGTATGGCACGATCTACAAAAAGGAGGTGGGGGATTATGTCACTGTCTACAGGGAGGCTATATAGCAAAATCTACAGGGGGTACTATACTGTGTGGGGGCCATTAAGTGTACATTATACTTTGTAGGGGTACTACAGGTGGCATAATACTGTGGGCACAATTAGAGGACAAAATACTGTGTCCTTGAAGGGGTTGTAATATATTATATTATTAAATATTATTATTATACTGTATGGGGGCACTAAAAGAGCATTCTAATTTTTTTATGGGGAATTTTTTTTATTGATGTGGTGGGGCGCCGAAAGATCATTTCGCACAGGGCGCCATCTATCCTAAGGCCAGCCCTGCACGTAACTCTTTTGAATTCGGACCTTACAAGGAGGTCTCTAAGGTTTGGAGCTCTCCTAGATGTCATGCTAGGATAATCGCCAATCATTTCTTTAATTTCTTCACATAATGAGAGATGTGGCCAGTTTTTACCTAAAATCTCTCTTATTCCTTCCCAGTGCTGTCCAAATCTAGAAATGAATCTCACATTATTCTCTTGTCTCCAAGATAGTGGTAGTGGTCTTATATTTTTCCTAGCAGATCTTTCTTGTTCAGTAGGATACAAAAGAGATTCCCTATCGGTATGTAATGCTCTATTGTACCCGTGTTTGATACACTTTGTTGAGTATCCCCGTTGTTTAAAACGTATCATTAATTCCCGGGCCTCCAGCTTAAAGGTACCTAGATCAGAGCAGTTCCTGCGCAATCGCAGGAACTGACCCACTGGTATGCCCCGTATAAGGGATTTGGGATGGTGACTTTGTGCCAGCAGCAAGGTATTACCAGCTGTTGGTTTTCTAAATGTACTCGTTTCTAATCTATTCTTATTTTTTCTAATCATAAGATCTAAAAAGCTAATCTCATGGCAGCTCGCTGTCTATGTAAGATGTATGTTATGGTCATTAGTGTTTAATGAATCAACAAACAAGTTCAGATCTTCCTTTGTGCCAGTCCACACCATGAAAACATCATCAATATAGCGAAGCCAAAGGGAAAAATGTTTGTTGAATAGTTCACAAGGATAGACAGTCACCATTTCCCAGTATCCCAAGTGGAGACATGCATATGACGGAGCACATGACGATCCCATGGCAGTGACATTCACTTGTAAATAGTAGTTATTGTCAAAACTAAAACAATTATGTGTTAGGACAAATTCCAACATATCTACAATTAATTCATTCTGATGGGAGAATTAAGATCTATATCAATCAAGGTAATATTTGACGACCTTTAAGCCGGCCGTGTGAGGGATCAAAGTGTAAAGAAACTCAACGTCCAATCCTACAAGTATACTGTCAGATGGAATGTTTAGATTGTGTAATTTAGTCAATACATCCCCGGTGTCCAAGAAAAATGATGGTAATAGTCTCACAAAGTTCTTCAATTTCTGGTCAACAAATTTACCCAAATTGTCGGTTGGTCCATCTATCCCAGAGATAATTGGCCGCCCGGGTGGTGAGTGTGTATCCTTGTGGACTTTAGGTAAAATATATATTGTTGGCATTTTAGGTTCCTTAACCTTTAAATAATAATTAAAAAAATTCATTATTAAGCCTTCCTCAAAGGCAAAGTGTAGTTTTCGATTAAATTTTTTAGTAATCTCAGGTAGGGGGTTATTGGTCATCCGTCTATAGCTAGAAGAACCCAGTTGTCTCAGTATTTCCACAGTGTAGTATTTCTCTTTCAGGAGGACCACATTCCCACCTTTATCACTAGGTTTTATTATTATTTCTTTTATATCGCGAAGCTCATTCAGAGCATTTAGAGTTAGACCATTTAATGGAACTCAGATCCCGATCAATTCCTTCCATAAAGGCTCTCACATAACGATTAGAGGAGACTGGTGGCATAGTGAGATAAGTGGGTTTTAGAGCCGTGAATTTTTGGATGATGGGTTCATTGACATTAAAGTTTAATGATTCAACATTTGATTCTTCAAGAACACGTAGTGCAGCTTCCTCCTCAGAGGGGAGATTATCTTCAAATTCGTTTTTCACGCCTTGCAGTGTCTCTTCTGAATTGGGGTCAGTCCCCTGATGGTGATAGGCACAATAAAATCTTGCGTACAAAGAATTGAATATCCTTGTAGACTTCAAATTCACTCCCATATGTGGTCGGTACAAAGGACAGACCGCGATGCAGGAGAGAGATATGTGCTTTTGTCAAGGAAAAGTCAGTTAAGTTGATAACATTGATTTCAAAAGTTACTAGTTAACATTTCCCATATATCAACTTTATGTTTGCATTGTTTTTTTCACGTCCTTTTATTTTTCTAGGACGTTACAAGGCTTAGAACTTTAGCAGCAATTTCTCATATTTTCAAGAAAGTTTTAAAAGGCTATTTTTTCAGGGACAAGTTCAGTTCTGAAGTGACTTTGAGGGCATTATATATTAGAAAGTGCCCATAAATCTCCCCATTTTTAAAACTGTACCCCTCAAAGTATTCAAAACAGCATTCAGAAAGTATTTTAGCCCTTTAGGCGTTTCACAGGAATTAAGGCAAAGTAGAGGTGAAATTTACAAATTAATTTTTTTTTGCTGAAATTCATTTGTAATAAAAAAAATCTGTAACTCAGAAGGCTTTACCAGAGAAACGCAACTCAATGTTTATTGCCCAGATTCTGAAATTTTTAGAAATATCCAACATGTGACCCTAGTGTCGTAATGGTCTGAAGCACCAGCCTAAGAAACAAAGGAGCACCTAGAGGACTTTGGAGCCTTCTTTTTTTTAGGAATATATTTTAGGCACCATGTCAGGTTTGAAGCGGTCTTGTGGTGCCCAAACAGTCAAAAAAGTGACCGCATTTTCAAAACGACACCTCACGGCATTTTTCTAGGGGTATAGTTAGCATTTTTACCCCACAGTTTTTTTTGCAGAATTTAGTAGAATTAGTCGGTGAAGATGAAAATCACCTTTTTTTCTGCGAAAACATAGAATTTTTTTCTCTTTTACAAGGAATAAAGGAGAAAAAGCACCCCAACATTCGTAAAGCAACTTCCCCCGATTACGGCAATACCCCATATATGGTCATAAACCAATGTTTGGACTCAGAACGGAAGGAGCACCTTTTGGATTTTGGAGTGCAGATTTTGCTGGATTGGTTTTCAGTGCCATGTCGTGTTTGCAACGCCCAGGAGGGACCAAAACAGTGGATACCCCCAAAACAGTGATATATAAAGAAGCAATGGATCTCAACAGCTACAGAGCTCTGTGCAGTTGTACGGTGCCGAGCAAGAGTATTTAACTAGAAAAAGAGAAAGAGGGGGAGGGGTAAATCCTGGTATAGAAAGGCACTCGGCTCAATTAGCTATAAAAGTACAAAAATTTATTAAATTATAAAAACTAAAATTGCAATCTTGCATAGATGACAAACAAACAAACAAACAAACAAACATCACAAGCCCGGCCGGGTAATGGGTAACATAATTCACTAAGCTTAGGAAAGCAATCTTACTCAAGAAAATCACCTTTTTTTCTGCGAAAACATAGATTTTTAGGAATAAAGGAAAAAAAGCACCCCAACTTTCGTAAAGCAATTTCTCGCGATTACGGCAATACTCCATATGTGGTCATAAACTGATGTTTGGACAACAGTGCTCAGAAGGGAAGGAGCACCTTTTGAATTTTGGAGCGCAGATTTTGCTGAATTGGTTTTCAGTGCCATGTCGTGCTTGCAATGCCCTGGAGGGACCAAAACAGTGGACACCTCCCAAAAGTGACCCCATTTTGGAAACTACACCCCTCAATGAGTTTTTCTAGGGGTATAGTTAGCATTATGACCCCACAGTTTGTAGAATTAGGCCGTGAAAATTAATATCAGCATTGTTGTCCACTAAAATGTTGAATTTTGAATTTTTCACAAGGGATAAAAGAGAAAAAGCTCCCCAATATTTGAAAAGCAATTTCTCCTGAGTATGGCAATACCCCATTTGTGGTCATAAATGTTTTTTTTTAGTAGAAATGTATTAACCATTTCAGGATTGATCCTTTTTTGCTTTTTCATTTTTGTTTGCCACTCCCCACCTTCCAAGAGCCATAATTTTTTTATTTGTCCATCAATAGAGTGGTGTGAGGGCTTATTTTTTGCGGCTGGAGTTGTACTTTCTATTGACACCATTTAAAGTACCATATAATGTACTGGGAAACTGAACAAAAATTATTTGCGGCCTGAAATTGGAAAAAACGGATTCCTCTATTGTTTTTGGGGTTTTGTTTTTACTTATTTTACCATGCGGTAAAAACGTCAACTTAGTTTTATTCTGAATCGCAATGCGATTACGGTGATACCAAATTTATATATTTTACTACTTTTACAAAGAAAAGACTATTTGTTAAATAAAACTTATTGTTTTGTATAATCACATTCTGAGAGGCATAACTTTTTTCTTTTTTGGTCAATTGAGCTGTGTGAGCAGTGGCGTAACTACCGCCGTAGCAGCCGTAGCGACTGCTACGGGGCCCGCGGCATGAGGGGGCCCGTGTCGCCCGCTGGCACAGGCCCCCACCATGGCCGCAGGCTCCGCTAGCAGCCGCTATGGCTGCTACAGCGCGACGCCACTGAACACTACGGCAGAGCAGGGAGGTATCTCCCCGCTCTGCCATTAAACAAAAGACATGTATCCCCTATCCACAGAACAGGGGATACATGTGTGATCGCTGGCATTGATAGGGAGAACTGGGGACTGAAAGTCCCCTGAAGTTCTCCATCACAAACCTCGGACTTCCGGGGTCTGTGTCGGCATCTCCGTAGAAATGAATGGAGCGCCGGTCGCGCTTGTGCACATGCGTAACCAGCGCTCCTTTCATTTTTATTGAGCTGCCGACACAGACGCCGGAAGTCAGAGGTTAGTTATGGAGAACTTCAGGGGACTTTCAGTCCCCCGTTCTCCCTATCAATACCAGCGATCACACATATATCCCCTATCCTGTGGATAGGGGATGCATGTTATTTGTAGGACACACTATAGGTCGCATTTTTTGGGGGGGGCTGTATGGCGTTCCCTACAGGGGGGGCCGCTGTATGGCGTTCCCTACAGGGGGGGGCGCTGTATGGCGTTCCCTACAGGGGGGCGCTGTATGGCGTTCCCTACAGGGGGGCGCTGTATGGCGTTCCCTACAGGGGGGCTGTATGGCGTTCCCTACAGGGGGGGGCTGTATGGCATTCTCTACAGGGGGGCTGTATGGCGTTCTCTACAGTGGGGGCTGTATGGCGTTAGCGCCATACAGCCCCCTCTGTAGATAACGCCATACAGTCCCCCTGTAGATAACGCCATACAGTCCCCCCTGTAGATAACGCCACATAGCCCCCCTGTAGATAACACCACACAGTCCCCCTGTAGATAACGCCATACAGTCCCCCTGTAGATAACGCCATACAGTCCCCCCTGTAGATAACGCCATACAGTCCCCTCTGTAAATAACGCCATACAGTCCTCCCTGTAGATAACGCCACACAGTCCCCCCTGTAGATAACGCCACACAGTCCCCCTTGTAGATAACGCCACACAGTCCCCCCTGTAGATATTGCCACACAGTCCCCCCTGTAGATAACACCACACAGTCCCCTCTGTAGATAACGCCACACAGTCCCCCCTGTAGATAACGCCACACAGTCCCCCTCTGTAGATAACGCCACACAGTCCCCCTCTGTAGATAACGCCACACAGTCCCCCTCTGTAGATAACGCCACACAGTCCCCCCTGTAGATAACGCCACACAGTCCCCCTCTGTAGATAACGCCACACAGTCCCCCTCTGTAGATAACGCCACACAGTCCCCCTCTGTAGATAACGCCACACAGTCCCCCTCTGTAGATAACGCCACACAGTCCCCCTCTGTAGAACACGCCACACAGTCCCCCTCTGTAGATAACGCCACACAGTCCCCCCTGTAGATAACGCCACACAGTCCCCCCTGTAGATAACACCACACAGTCCCCTCTGTAGATAACGCCACACAGTCCCCCTCTGTAGATAACGCCACACAGTCCCCCTCTGTAGATAACGCCACACAGTCCCCCCTGTAGATAATGCCACACAGTCCCCCCTGTAGATAACGCCACACAGTCCCCCCTGTAGATAACGCCACACAGTCCCCCCTGTAGATAATGCCACACAGTCCCCCTCTGTAGATAACGCCACACAGTCCCCCTCTGTAGATAACGCCACACAGTCCCCCTCTGTAGATAATGCCACACAGTCCCCCTCTGTAGATAACGCCACACAGTCCCCCTCTGTAGATAACGCTACACAGTCCCCCTCTGTAGAAAACGCCACACATTCCCCCCTGTAGATAACGCCACACAGTCCCCCCTGTAGATAACGCCATACAGTCCCCCTCTGTAGATAACGCCATACAGTCTACAGGGGGGGGGGCTGTATGGCGCTATCTACAGGGCGGGCTGTATGGTGTTACCTACAGGGGGGGGTGCTGTATGGCGTTATCTACAGGGGGGGCGCTGTATGGCGTTATCTACAGGGGGGGGGCTGTAAGAAAGGCACTATCTACAAGGGGGGGGGGGTTGTGTGACACCCACGGGAGGGGGGCCCCAGTCAAAAGTTTGCTATGGGGCCCAGTCTTTCCTAGTTACGCCCCTGTGTGTGGGGGTTTATTTTTACGAACTTCAGCTTTTATTGGTATTGGTTTATTGTTTGGTACATACAACTTCATGATCACTTTTTATTACATTTGTTTTAGAGCTAAGGTGACCAAAAAACAGCGATTTTGGCGTTTTAAATTCTTTATTTCTTACGCCATTCACCGTGCGCAATAAATTACATTTGACTTTATTCTGCGGGTCAGGATGATTACGGCGATACCATATGTATATAGTTTTATTTATGTTTTGCAGCGTTTGCACTATAAAATTACTTTTCTATAAAATAATTTATTTTCTGTGTCACCATATTCTGAGAGCCATAACTTTTATTTTGTAGTCAAAAAAGCTGTGGAAGGTGTTGTTTTTTGCGGGATGGGTTGTAGTTTTTATTGATACTATTTTGGGGTACATGCGACTTTTTGATCACTTTTTATCCTATACCTTGGGATGACCAAAAAATAGCAATGCTGGCATCGTTTTTCATTCATTTTGTTTGCGGTGTTCACTGCGCGGGAAATATAACATTATAATTTTATCGTTTGGGTCGTTACAAACGTGGAAATATGTGTTCTTTTTTTAATGTTTTCATTGTTTTCTATAATAAAAGACTTATTATAGGAAAAAAACTTTTATTTTTAAAGTTTTATAAAAAAAAAATATTACATTTTTTAAAGTTTTTTTACTTTTTACACTTTATTTTTTTACCTGCTTCTCTGATCGCTGCTAGAATACATTACACTGCCTAGGTAGTGTAATATATTCCAACTGTCAGTGTGACATCACAGTAAGTCTGCGAGGACCAGCCAGAGGATAGCCCTCACAGGCTCCCATACATGGCTGACCCACAAGCATCAGCAATCCCCACAATTGCATGAAGGCTGCCGATGTGTTACAAAAAACCCTAAATGCGGTGATCGCACAATCGATTGCCGCATTTAAGGGGTTAGTTGCCAAAATCAGCGTCGATGAGCCGCTGATCGGCAACACTGGAGTATCATCGTTCGGTTACAGCTGACCTCCCGGTTCCCGATACACACCTTGTTGCCGACAGTGTGCATCGGGAACAACACAGTGACTTCCTGTCACTCTGACAGGAAACCTTTCAGGACCAGCTGGAGGTTGGTCCTGATGGGCTTCTGTCCATGGCAGACACGGAGGCCATAGTTTTGCCTCCGTTTGCCATGCTAACTATTGGCAAACCCTGCGATTTCAGACTGGAGTCTCCCGTTATGCTAGAAACCCCTAAAATGTGGCGATCAATTTAAGGAATTAATTGCCGAAATCAGCAGTAAAGGACCGCTGGTTGGCAAGAGAGGAGTGTCAGCTGTCGGAGACAGCTGACCTCTCGGTTCCCGGTGCACACTGCCGCCGACAGTGCGCATTGGAAACAACTCAGTAACTATATGTCCTAGTGCGGGAAGTAACCTCCCGCGACGACGTATAGTTACTGACTCGTGCGGGTAGGGGTTAATTTAACTAAACCCTTTATATGTGTTTTATTGTAAACCTAGAAGTATGACAAAAAAAAAACCTTTATAATTCTCTAGTCTATCATATGAGTTGGAAATCTGATAAGAGTAAGGGTATGTTCACACGAGGGCGTCCGTAACGGCTGAAATTACGGGGATGTTTCCGCCTGAAAACATCCCCGTAATTTCAGCCGTAACGGCATGTGCAGGCGCTTGAACGCCGTGTCCATTACGGACATAATTGGCGCTGCTATTCATTGGAGTCAATAAATAACGGCTCCAATTACGGCCAAAGAAGTGACAGGTCACTTCTTTGACGCGGGCGTCTATTTACGCGCCGTCTTTTGACAGCGGCGCGTAAATTACGCCTCGTGTGAACAGACAAACGTCTGCCCATTGCTTTCAATGGGCAGATGTTTGTCAACGCTATTGAGGCGCTATTTTTGGACATAATTCGGGGCAAAAACGCCCGAATTTCGTCCGTAATTAGTGCGTGTGAACATACCCTTAGAGATACTGCAGCTTTTAAATACAATACTATGTTTTAGGGTCTACTTTAAATATTATTGTGACCTGCATTATTGAAACATATTTCTAACCATGTTAGTCATCTCTCATATGATTTAGATGATCGCATTATAAATGATTATGTATATTGTTATGAAAAATTAATAAAGAATAGCATTGAAGTTTAAAATGAAAATACTTAGAAACACATAGATATGATAGAAACGAGGATACATTCAGATGAATTACCGAATACACAGGGATAAAATATTTTTGGATGCAATAAAAATAGAAAAAAATATCAAAATGGATTAAAGGATTAATAAACTCCCAAGATGGATTATATTAAAACTACAGGCCTGGGGCAAATTAATTTTGTGATATTCCAAATACACTTTATTACTTGAATCAAATTAAAGTAAAGAAAAGTAAAATGAAACAAACACTCAGCAATCTCTATTTTCTGTATGTGATGCCAGACTATTGTATTAGATATTTGCATTATACATACAAGACTTTCAAAAGAGCCATTTACTCATGAATTAGGTTCTAGCATACAGCAAAACCTTGATTTATTTAACCCCTTACCGTCACAGCTATTTTTGATTTTTGATTTGTCCTCCCCGTATTCCAAGAGTCATAACTTTTTTAATTTTTTGTTGACATAGCCCTATGAGGGCTTCTGGACAAGTTTTAGTTTTTAATGGTGCCATTGATATATTATAAAGTGAAACTTTAAATAATTATTTTGTAAGGTGAAATGGAAAAAAAGGACAGCAATTCCTTCATTGTTTTTTGGGGTTTACCCTGTAGTAAAAACTAAATTTTACTTTATTCTGCAGGTCAATATATATACAATTTTTATTTTTTAATTGATGCAACTGCGTGAGGGCTTATTTTTGCAGGGCCAGCTGTACTTTTTAATAATACAATTTTGGAGTAGATGCAACTTTTTGATCACTTTTTATTCCATTTATTTATTACTAGGGACTCTAACAAGGGGACTTGAACAAGCCACTGTTAGGTCACTCGTACAATACACTGCAATACTAATGTATTGGCCGGTATTGTGCTTTTCTAGTTCTCTATTAAACCCTGCCTCTGGCATTGTTTAATAGGAGGATAAAGATGGCCGACCTTGGGTTCTTCAATAGGCCTCGAGGCTTCCATAACAACCATTGGTACCCCGCAATCGGCTAACAGAAGGGGCAATGGGATGACAGAGGCGGTGATGGGGGACAGAGCGGGCTTTGTTAGAATGCTGTCGATGGGCGAATCTTTTAAAGAGCTGTATTTGTCACTTATTAGACAATGAAGGTTAAAATATGCATCGATATATCATCATATCTGCCTTTGTTGTCTATTATTAAGTTTGCACAAACTTTGTAATAGGAAATTCATCAGCCAATGGAACACCAGATAAGTCCATTTTCAAAGATTTGCTCATCTCTAATTATCAATTATTAATATTCTTGCACTTGCAATTAAGTGTCAAAATATTACATTTAGCAATGTTTTATTCATTCAAGAATTTCCCTTTTGTCACGGTTTATACTTTTTTGGCAGTTTGACACCTTTGCTGCTGCATACCAATAGTCATTTCTTACAAATAAAAAGTTTCTTTCAAAATCAAAGGAAATTTTATTTCGAATTTTAGACATTACTGGCTATCAGGGTCTGCTGGGAGTTGCAGTTTTGCAAAAGAGGAGAGACACATTTTGGAGTCCTCTGCGCTAGGTGATTATTTATGACCACTTGCATTTATCCACAGCAACTGCATTGTCAGCCTCCTGGTGGGGTGCCGATACTTTTGAAGTTTATCCAGCAACAGTATCAGGAGCTGCATCTGTGTAGAAACTAAATCATAACAGAAGACAGTCATGCACATTTACTAATACTGTTTACAGTGTTACAGTCTAACATGTACTATTTTCCACAAGATGAGGCACGTCTGTTGCTGAATATAATGGAGCTAGTGAACTACACCGGGTTGTACCTTTTGTTCACAGCAGTGGCGTAACTACCAATGTAGCAGCCGTACCTGCTGCTAAGGGGCACGCGGGCCGGTGGCGCCGCTAGCAGCCATTACTTGCCCCGCCAATCAGCGCCTTTCAATGACGCTAGCGGCTCGATGACGTCATCACGCCGCTTCCATTGATGAAAGGCTCTGATTGACGGGGCAAGTTATTCTGCCCTGCCAATAAGCGCCTTTCAACAATGCTAGTGGCGTGATGACATCATTGCGCCGCTTGCATCGTTCAGCCCCAGCAAACCTGCTCAGAAGAGAGCAGGAATGCATTGCCACCGGACGGCCCAGGAACGGGATCATGTTAGTATGTAAAGTTTTTTTTTAAAGTAAAACTGTGAGTGGCATTATCCACACGGGGGGCTCTATATACAGGGGGACCTATACGTAGAGCACTATCTACAGGGGTGGGCTATATATGGGACATTATATACAGGGGTGGGCTATATGTGGAGCACTATATACAGGGGTGGGTTACCTGTGGGGCAAAATCTACAGGGGGGCTATATGTAGGGCACTGTCTACAGATGTGGGCTATATGTGGGACGCTATATACAGGGGGAGCTATATGTGAGGCACTATCTACAGAGGTGGGCTATATGTGGAGCACTATCTATAGGGGGAGCTATATGTAGGGCTGCATGGTGGCTCAATGGTTAGCACTATTGCCTTGCAGCTCTGGAGTCCATATGTGGGCGCTATGTACAGGGGGCTGTATGTGGGGCACTATCCACAGGGGCTTCTTTGTAGGGCCCTATCTACAGAGGCTCTATTGATTGGGGCCACTATCTACAGGGGGGCTATGTGGGCACTATCTACAGGGGGCATGGTGTGTGTGTGTGTGTGTGTGTGTGTGTGTGTGTGTGTGTGTGGGACGGACACAGTGTATGGTACTATTATAATCAGGGACACAGTGTATGGTGCTATTATAATTAGGGGTGTTGATAATTTTATTGTTGTTTATAGGTGCAGAAATGTTTTAAAAGTGAGAAGCTGAAGACATCTGAGTGGAAAACTGCAGAAATGGGTTGTGGCCGAGAGAAGCAGTCATAGAGATCTGGACCGGATGGGGAAGAAAAGAAAAAAAGAACTAGAATCGGAGAGGTCACAGGTGAGACACTTAATGTAAATGTTTTTTTTCTGCCACTAATAAGTACTGTAGTCACTGTATGATCTGCAGCAAGATGATGAGTAGTTTGATTATGATATGATTTTTTTTTTTGCGATACAGCAACTCCCAGCATATCCTTACCATTGTTTGGGCCATGCTGGGAGCTGAAGTTTTACACTGTACAAACCTATCCGGCAGGGGTTGCACTAAATTGAGCTGTATTTCTGGTGCTGTATATATGTACTGAGCTTGCTTCTGGTACTGTACACATGTACTGAGCTTGCTTCTGGTGCTGTATTCGCTGTATTCACCTCAGGCAGCAGAAAAGCTAGAATTGTCCCTGAAGCTGCAGGCCACTTTAGGCCTGCATCCTTTAAGGTGCTTGGAAGACTCCCTGCACAGACCGGCATAATGACGTCACTGTATCAAATTGGTCTGTGCATGTGTCCCGACTGGAGCATGTGCAGCACTCCATCCGTCGCAAGAACGGAGCAAGGTAAGTACAATATTTTTTTTGTGGGGGGGGCTTTGTGGCACTATTCACAAGGGGGGAGCAGTGTGGCACTATATTCAAGGGGGAGCAATCTGGCACTATATACAAAGGGGGGAGCAGGGTGGCACTCTATACAAGGGGGAGCAGGGTGGCACTATAGACAAGGGGGAGCAGGGTGGCACTATATAAAAGGGGGGAGCAGGGTGTCACTACACCGCGTTCCAAATTATTATGCACATTGGATTTAAGTGACATAAACATTTAATTATTAGTTTTTCAATTAAACTCATGGATGGTATTGTGTCTTAGGGCTCTTTGGATCATTGTAATCAATCTCAGACACCTGTGATAATTAGTTTTCCAGGTGTGCCCAATCAAAGGAAAACGACTTAAGAAGGATGTTCCACATTATTAAGCAGGCCACAGGTTTCAAGCAATATGGGAAAGAAAAAGGATCTCTCTGCTGCCGAAATGCGTGAAATAGTGCAATACCTTGGACAAGGTATGAAAACATTGGATATTTCAAGAAAACTTAAGCGTGATCATCGTACTGTGAAAAGATTTGTGGCTGATTCAGAGCACAGACGGGTTCGTTCAGATAAAGGCATAATGAGGAAGGTTTCTGCCAGACAAATTAATAGGATTAGGAAAGCAGCTGCTAAAATGCAATTGCAAAGCAGCAAACAGGTATTTGAAGCCGCTGGTGCCTCTGGAGTCCCGCGAACCTCAAGGTGTAGGATCCTCCAGAGGTTTACAAGTGTGCATAAAGCTATTATTCGGCCACCCTAAACAATGCTCACAAGCATAAACAGTTGCAGTGGGCTCAGAAATACATGAAGACTAATTTTAAAACCGTGTTGTTTACTGATGAGTGCCGTGCAACCCTGGATGGTCCAGATGGATGGAGTAGTGGATGGTTGGTGAATGGCCACCATGTCCCAACAAGGCTGAGACGTCAGCAAGGAGATGGCGGAGTCATGTTTTGAGCTGGAATCATGGGGAGAGAGCTGGTAGGCCCCTTTAGGGTCCCTGACGGTGTGGAAATGACCTCTTCAAAGTACGTAGAGTTTATGACTGACCACTTTCTTCTGTGGTACAAAAAGATGAACCGTGCCTTCCGTAGCAAAATTATCTTCATGCATGACAATGCACCATCTCATGCTGCAATGAATACCTCTGTGTCATTGGCTGCTATGGCCATAAAAGGAGAGAAACTCATGGTGTGGCCCCCATGTTCCCCTGACCTCAACCCTATTCAGAACCTTTAGAGCATCCTCAAGCAAAATATCTATGAGGGTGGGTGGCAGTTCACATCAAAACAGAAGCTCTGGGAAGCTATTCTGACATCCTGCAAAGATATTCAAGCAGAAACTGTCCAAATACTCACAAATTCAATGGATGCAAGAATTGTGAAGGTGATATCAAAGAAGGGGTCCTATGTTAACATGTAACGTGGCCTGTTAGGTTTTTTTTATTGAAAGAGCTTTTGATTTCTGTAAATATGACCTCCTGATGCCGCAAATTCAACAAATTACCATTTAGTTCTCTTTACAACCTTTAAAATGTTTTGATCTCTGTTGTGCATAATAATTTGAAACAGTGTATTTTGAGTTTTTTACTTCTAAAAAAAAATCTGTTATCATTAGGAGATTTGTTCAATAAAATTAGCATTATACTCCAACGGTTGATGGCTTGAAGATTACACTGACTGTCATTTGCATCGACTATTTAGGAAAATCAGCGAAAAATAACATTTGCATAATAATTTTGAACGCGTTGTATATACAAGGGGGGGGGGGTGGCACTGTATACTAGGGGGGCTATGTGGCACTATACACAAGGGGGGACTGTGTGTCACTAAAATAGGGGGTCTGTGTGGCACTATATGTAAGGGGCTATGTGGCACTACTAAGGGGGGGCTGTGTGGCACTCCTAAGGGGGGGGGCTGTGTGGCACTGTCTACTAGGGGGACTGTATGGCATTATTTACAAGGGAGAGGGCTGTGGCGTTATCTACATGGGGCTGTGTGTGGCGTAATCTACAGGGTTCTGTGTGTAGCACTATCTACTAAGGGGGGCTGTGTGGCAATATTCACTAGGGGGGAGCTGTGTGGCACTATACACAAGGGAGGGGGTTGTGTGGCACTATATACAGCGGGAGCTGCATGACGCTATATACAGGGGGGCTTTATGGCGATTTCTACATGGGGCTGTGTGATACTATCTACAATGAGGAGGTGGGGGCGCTGTCTACAAGTGGGGTGTGACACAGTCTACAGGGGGGATGCATAGCACTGTCTACAGGGGGACTGTATGGCATTATTTACAAGGGAGAGGGCTGTGGCGTTATCTACATGGGGCTGTGTGTGGCGTAATCTACAGGGTTCTGTGTGTAGCACTATCTACTAAGGGGGGCTGTGTGGCAATATTCACTAGGGGGGAGCTGTGTGGCACTATACACAAGGGAGGGGGTTGTGTGGCACTATATACAGGGGGAGCTGCATGACGCTATATACAGGGGGGCTTTATGGCGATTTCTACATGGGGCTGTGTGATACTATCTACAATGAGGAGGTGGGGGCGCTGTCTACAAGTGGGGTGTGACACAGTCTACAGGGGGGATGCATAGCACTGTCTACAGGGAGGCTGTAGGGCTCAATCTACAGGGGGCACTTTCTATAAGGGTTGACTGCATGTGGCACCTAGGTGGGGCCCCAAGCAAAAGTTTGCGATGGAGCCCAGTCTTTCTTAGTTACGCCCCTGGTTCGCAGTAATTTTTAAAAATAGAAAAGTAGTGGGAAAACGTTTGCAAGTTAGTTCTAGGTAGTAGAAAAAGTGGTGGAGGCACTTAATAAATATGGCATTAAGCATGAATGCCATTCTTTTCAATACAATTATGAAATAAGAGTAGTATCCCAGCATACATTGCTGTTTATGCACTATATTTAATGGATGTTTGAGAATGCACACGTACAAGATATAGTCTTGGTCTATGTTCACACAGGGCAGCTTTGATGTGGAGAAATCGTCACCTTATTCGTTAAAGTTTTTATACAAATTTGAATGTATATTTGACAGCAGATTTTACATTGCACAACAAAGGTTCTAGCATGAGGGAACTATTTGAATTTATTCAATAAGATCCATATAAAACCACCACATTATCAGGAAAAGCTAGCTTACATGTTTCAAACCACATGGGTTATTACTCATAGTCAAAACTATTATTACTCTCATATGGTTTAAATACAAACTTAACCCTTTCAAGACCAAGCTCATTTTGGCCTTGAGGACCAGCCCCATTTTTTCAAATCTGACATGAGTCAATTTATGTGGTAATAACTCTGGAATACTTTTCCCTATCCAAGCGATTCTGAGATTGTTTTCTCGTGACATATTGTACTTTATGATAGTGGAAAAATTTGGTCAATATATTCATTGCTTATTTGTGAAAAACACCAAAATGTAGAGAAAATGTGCAAAAATTATGATTTTTCTAAATTTTATTGTATCTGCTTGTAAAACAGATAGTAATACCACACAAAATAGTTACTATTTCACATATTCCATATGTCTACTTTATATTTGCATCGTTTTTTGAACATTATTTTATTTTTCTAGGACGTTACAAGGCTTTTTACTTTAGCAGCAATTTCTCACATTTTCAAGAAAATTTCAAAAGGCGATTTTTACAGGGACCAGTTCAGTTCTAAAGCGGCTTTGAGGGCCTTATGTACTTGATAGACATCATAAATCACCCCATATTAAAAACTGCACCCCTCAAAGTATTCAAAACAGCATTCAGAAAGTTTCTTAACCTTTTGGCGTTTCACAGAAATTAAAGCAATGTAGAGGGGAAATTTACAAATTTTATTTTTTTTGCTGAAATTCATTTGTAATACATTTTTTTCTGTAACACAGAAGTTTTACCAGAGAAACGCAACACAGTATTTATTGCCCAGATTCTTCAGTTTTTAGAAATATCCCACATGTGGCCCTAGTGTGATAATGGACTGAAATTCCGGCCTCAGAAGCAAAAGAGCACCTAGTGGATTTTTTGGCCCCCTTTTTTCAGAATATATTTTAGGCACCATGTCGGGTTTGAAGAGGTCTTGTGGTGCCAAAACAGTGGAAATCCCCCAAAAGTGACACAGTTTTGGAAACTGCACACCTCAAGGAATTTATCTAGGGGTAAAGTTAGCATCTTGACCCCACAGGTCTTCTGCTATATTTATTGGAGTTTGCCTGTGAAAGTGAAAATCTACTTTTTTTCTGAAAAAATATAAAAAAAAATAATATTTGCAAGGAATAAAGAATAAAAAGCACACCAAAACTTGTAAAGCTACTTCTCCCGATTACAGAAATACCCCATATGTGATACTAAACAGCTGTTTGGACTCACAGCAGAGCTCAGAATGGAAGGAGCACCATTTGGATTTTGAAGCATAGATTTTGCTGGATTGGTTTTCAGTGCCATGTCGCGTTTGCAACGCCCTGGAGGGAACAAAACGGTGGAAACCCCCCAAAAGTGACCCCATTTTGTAGACTACACCCCTCAAGGAATTTTTCTAGGGGTATAGTTAGCATTTTGACCCCACAGTGTTTTTGCTGAATTTAGTGGAATTAGGCCGTGAAAATGAAAATCTATTTTTTTCTGAAAAAACATAGAATTTTTTTATTTTTACAATTAATAAAGGAGAAAAATCACCCCAAAATTTGTAAAGCAATTAGTCCTGATTACAGCAATATGCCACATGTGGTAATAAACTGCTGTTTGGACCCACGGCAAGAGTCAGAAGGGAAGGAACAATATTAGGCTTTTGGAGCTCAAATTTAGCTGGAATGGTTTTCGGGTGTCATGCCGCATTTGCAAAGCCCCTGAGGTACCAAAACAGTGCAAACCTCCCAAAAGTCCGTTTAGGGAACTGAAACGAGCGATCATTAGGTCGCTGGTACAATACACTGCAGTACTAATGTATTGCAGTATAATATCATTATTACAGGCTCCTGTAACAGCGTGATCGCTGTTCCTGTCCATTAGTCCCGGGTGTCAGCTGTAATACACAGCGGACACCTGCAGAATATGGAGCGGGCGCAGCGCATGAGCCCGCTCCCTATATAACCCCCCACACCACGACATGCTATTAAGTCATGGTGCGCGAAGGCGTTAATGCGCAGCGGATGGTGCAAAGTGAAAATTAAAATTTTCCACTGATATGCCATTTTAATGAACAATATGTTGTGCCACTGAGGACAAATACCTCGTACAATGTTGAGCGGGTTCTCCCGGATATAAAATATCATATATGTGGACGTAAGCTGGTGTTTGGGCACGCTGTGGGGCTCAGAATGGAGGGAGCGCCATTTGGATTTTGGAGCGCAGATTTTGTTTGGTAACTGTTCTGTTTGGGGTTTTGCTGGTATTTCAGTTTATGATGTGGGGGTATGTGTAAATTGGGCAGAGTACATCAGGACATAATAAGAGGGTATAATAATTAGCTAAATAAAAAATAATCCGCAGATATGTGGCAGATGTCGCACTGATAAATGGCGCCCGATCTTATCCGCTTTTGGACACTGCACAATTTCTGTCGCTATATTCCGAGAGCCAGAACTTTTTTTCTTTTTTCTTCACCGGAGCCGTATGAGGGCTTATTTGTTGCGGGACAATCTGTAGTTTTCATTGGTACCATCTTAGGGTACATGTAATTTTTTTTAATCACTTTTTATTAGATTTTTTTTGGCAAGCAAAGTGACAAAAAAACAAATTCTGACAATGTTTTTAGTCTTTTTTTTTTTACACTTTTTACCGTGCGCTATAAATGACATTTTACTTTATTCTGCGGGCCGATACGATTACGGCGATACCAGATTATATCGTTTTTCTATGTTTTGTGGCGTTTGCGCAATAAAATCACTTTTCGATAAAATTATTTATTTTTTGTGTCACCATATTCTGAGAGGCATAACTTTTATTTTTCAGTCAAAAAAGCTGTGGAAGGGCTTGTTTTTTGCGGGACGGGTTGTAGTTTGTATTGGTACTATTTTAGGGTACATGCGACTTTTTGATCACTTTTTATTCTATATTTTTGGAGTGTTGATGACCAAAAATATAGTGATTCTAACATAGTTTTTTTAATTCTTTTTTTTGCGCTGGGGTCGTTGGGAACGCGGTCATACCAAATATGTGTACTTTTTTTAACATTTTCTTTTTTTTCCTATAATAAAAGACTTATTATAGGAAAAAAATCATTTTTTGTTTTTGTAACTTATAACTTATTTTTACACTTTTATAAAACATTTTTAGTACTTTTTTTTTTTACTTTTTACTTGTTTTACTTGAAGACCTGCAGCACTGATGGCTGCTATAATACATTACACTACCTAGGTAGTGTAACGTATTATAAACTGTCAGTGTGACGCTGAGAGTCACACTGACAGGAAGCTTAGGGTATGTTCACACGTAGTCAACAAAAACGTCTGAAAATCCAGAGCTGTTTTCAAGGGAAAACAGACCCTGCTTTTCAGACGTTTTTTTACCAACTCGCATTTTTTGCGGCGTTTTTCGCGCCGTTTTCGCTGCGTTTTTTACGTCCGTTTTTGGAGCTGTTTTCATTGGAGTCTATAAGAAAACAGCTCCAAAAACGTCCAAAGAAGTGTCCTGCACTTCTTTTGACGAGGCTGGATTTTTACGCGTCGTCGTTTGACAGCTGTCAAACGACGACGCGTAAATAACAGGTCGTCTGCACAGTACGTCGGCAAACCCATTCAAATGAATGGGCAGATGTTTGCCGACGTATTGGAGCCGTATTTTCAGATGTAAAACGAGGCATAATACGCCTCGTATACGTCTGAAATTTGGCCGTGTGAACATACCCTTATGAGGACCAGCCTTCGGCTGGTTCTCATAGGCTGCTGTGCATGGCAGACCCGGGGGCTGTCCTATGTCCTCCGGTTTTGCCTTATAACAAATTGCAGCACCTGCAATCGGTCCCCGGGATAGTTTGTTGTAGCAACAAACTTTCCCTGCGATCACATGACCGGGACCTGAACCAATTAGGTCCCGGTCATGTCTCCGGGACTAGAGGCAGAGGATAACAGCGCGATCCGGGTGTCAGCGCTATTCTGAAACCCTAGGATTGCGCTTTTAACACCCAACGTGAATTCACGTCGGCGCTGCACAGAGCCCAGCAAGCACCGACGTGAATTTACTGTGGGCGGTCGGGAAGCGGTTAATCAAAATCCACCAATTACAAATTAGTTCTACTCAAATCCAGTCTTCAAGATCCAACAGTGCATGTTTTCCCTATTACCAAGGCAGTTTACAGATGTCTTAATTGAGTTAGAGAGCAGCATTATTGATCTTAGCTATAAACTTGTAAAGTAAAACGGAAAAACATGTACTTTTGGTAGATCTTGAGAACCTGATTTGGCCAACATTGCATTAACCCCTTCCCGCTTCAGGACTTACTATTAGGTCGCGCTAAATAGAGCGTTCACGCTCCATGACCTAATAGTAGGTCACGGGAATAACCACCCTTCTGCCCCCCCCCCCCTCCCAGCACTATGGACAGTATTTAGTCCATATTTCTAAATACTGTTTTGAATCTGGTTTACAAGAAAATACATTTAAATTCAGAAAAGTGGTATGAGGGCCTCTGGACAAGTTTTAGTCTTTAATGGTGCCATTGATATATTATAATATTATAATGTGAAACTTTAAAGAATTCGTTTGTAAGGTGAAATTTAAAAAAAGACAGCAGTTCCTTCATTGCTTTTTTGGTTTACCCTGTAGTAAAAACTAAATTTTACTTTATTGTGCTGGTCAATACGATTGATTATATATATATATATATATATATATATATATATATATATATATATATATATATAGAGAGAGAGAGAGAGAGAGAGAGAGAGAGAAAGTACACCATCCAGCAGCACCAGTCAGAAATATAGGTGGGTGCACGTGCCAGGAGCCCGATCACAGCTCCCAATTCCACAATAGTCAAGGGAAGTTTCTCCAACATAGAGGAGATGACACGGACATTCCAATATGTAGACAACATGGTCAGAGATACAATTCAGATAAAACCTGATATCATATATTCGTTTTGTCAGAGGATGAATAAATTGAGATCCCTTGTGAATCAGAGGACAATTGACACAGTTAAGACATGGATAACAGCCTGTATTGCTTTTAGTAAAGTAGGTTTGTCTATTCGTTCTACCAGAACCTATATCAGAGTGTACAAATCTATCCTGAAGATTGGGTGATCTACGATATGAGAACAGAGGATTGCTCTTGATCTCAGGGATATGCGGTAGACTGTGTCTTAAAATGGGCCAATACTTTAGAAGGATTTTATTGACACTATCACTGTTTTCAGCAAAAGTGCTCACAAAAGGTATACAAACAGGCAATAACCCTCGTTTTCTAGACCTTAATAATGTATCCCTTTCCATAAGTTCCACCCTAGCTCTTTGTCATTTAAGAGGTATTGATGGATAACCTCTCTGAATAAATGTATCTTCAATATTTTGAAGAGTACCCTCCAAACTATCTTCCACACTGGTGATACGTTTCCCACGGATAAACTGACTGGTGGGGAGACTCTTGATCATGGAGCATGGATGGTTACTGTTAAATATTAACAAGTTGTTTTTATCTGTTTCCTTGACATACAGTTCTGTGGTTAGGGTCCCTTCGTGGACTCTAACTGTCATATCCAAAAATTGGATGGATGTAGCCGAACTGTCTAAGGTGAATTTAACCGTAGGGTCAATGGTATTTAAAAATGTGTAAAAGTCCTGCAGTTCACCGATACTGCCCTTCCATATGAGGAAGACGTCGTCAATGTATCGCCACCACCTCAGTATCGCCATGTATTTCTGATTGTATTATGATTGTATTTCTGTACTTATTTACATTTGATGTTAATCACTTGCCTAATGAGACCAATTGTGTGGTCTCCATATATAGCACACGTTTTTACACTATTTGTATGCTTGAGAAAGGCTCCATATAAAGAGTCGAAACGTCGCACAGGGGCTAATAAAAAGCCATTTTTCAGTACTATCCCGAGTGCTGTCTCTTATTGGACTATATATATATATATATATATATATATATATATATATATATATATATATATATATATATTTTATGTTTTATTACTTTTACAAAGCAAAAACAATTTGTTAAAAAAAATTGTTTTGTGTCACGATATTCTGTGACCTATACAATTTGTATTTTTCCATTGACACAACTGCGTGAGGGCTTATTTTTGCAGGACTAGCTGTACTTTTAATAATACCATTTTGGAGTAGATGCAACTTTTTGATCACTTTTTATTCCATTTATTTATTACTAGGGACTTGAACAAGGGGACTTGAACAAGCCACTGTTAGGTCACTCGTACAATACACTGCAATACTAATGTATTGGCCGGTATTGTGCTTTTCTAGTTCTGTATTAAACCCTTCCTCTGGCATTGTTTAATAGGAGGATAAAGATGGCCGACCTTGGGGCCTTCAATAGGCCTCCAGGCTTCCATAACAACCATTGGTACCCCGCAATCGGCTAACAGAAGGGGCAATGGGATGACAGAGGCGGTGAGGGGGGACAGAGTGTGCTTTGTTAGAATGCTGTCGATGGGCGAATCTATTAAAGAACTGTATTTGTCACTTATTAGACAATGAAGGTTAAAATATGAATCGATATATCATCATATCTGCCTTTATTGTCTATTATTAAGTATGCACAAACTTCGTAATAGGAAATTCATCAGTCAATGGAACACGAGAGAAGTCTATTTTCAAAGATTTGCTCATCTCTAATTATCAATTATTTAATATTCTTGCATTTGCAATTAAGTGTCAAAATATTACATTTAGCAATGTTTTATTCATTCAAGAATTTCCCTTTTGTCACGGTTTATACTTTTTCGGCAGTTTGACACCTTTGCTGCTGCATACCAATAATCATTTCTTACAAATAAAAAGTTTCTTTCAAAACCAAAGGAAATTTTATTTAGAATTGTAGACATTACTGGCTATTAGAGATATGCGAACCGGGACAACCGAACCCGGTTTCGGTCCGAACATCCGGAAAAGTTTGGTTCACAGCGAATCCGAACTTCACCGGGTACGGCCGAACCCGTTTTGACCGAACCCGGTCAAAAATATTATACAAATCGGCAGCCACTTATCTCTATCAATCACTGATAGAGAAAAGAGGCTGCTGATTAAAAATAAAATAAAAATAATTTCATACGTACCCAGTCGTTGTCTTGGTGACGAGTCCCTCTTCTTCCTCCAGTCCGACCTTCTTTTCTGACGCGGCAGCCTGTGATTGGCTGCAGAGGCCTCTGCAGCCTGTGATTGGCTGCAGAGGCCTCTGCAGCCTGTGATTGGCTGCAGCGCTCACATGGGCTGTATCGTCATCCAGGAAGGTCGGGCCGGATGTCGAGAGGGACGCGTCACCAAGGCAACGGCCAGGAGACCGGACTGGAGGAAGCAGAAAGTTCTCGGTAAGTATGAAAGTTTTTTTTTTAAATATTGAAATAAACTTGCCAATCACACCCATATACACACATATACACAAACACACATACAAAAACACACACACACACAAACATCTACACACACACACACACACACACACACACACACAGTTCACAGCAGCACAGATTATTTCAGGAGATGAGCGTGCAGATCTTGTGCGGGGTGGTGACTTGCCAATCATGTGAAGGTGTTATTGAGGACAGGAGTGGATGAGAGGTAACAGACTGAGCTACGTAATGGTAAGAGCAGAGTTCACAGCAGCACAGAATATTTCAGGAGATGAGCGTGCATATTCAGTACTGCTGTGAACTCTGCTCTTATCATTACGTAGCTCAGTTGTACCTCTCCTCCACTCCTGTCCTCAATAACACCTTCACATGATTGGCAAGTCACCACGTAATGGTAAGAGCAGAGTTCACAGCAGCACAGAGTATTTCAGGAGATGAGCATGTAGATCTTGTGCGGGGTGGTGACTTGCCAATCATGTGAAGGTGTTATTGAGGGCAGGAGTGGAGGAGAGATAACAGACTGAGCTACGTAATGGTAAGAGCAGAGTTCACAGCAGCACTGAATCTGCACGCTCCTCTCCTGAAATACTCTGTGCTGCTGTGAACTCTGCTCTTACCATTACGTAGCTCAGTCTGTTACCTCTCCTCCACTCCTGTCCTCAATAACACCTTCACATGATTGGCAAGTCACCACCCCGCACAAGATCTGCACGCTCATCTCCTGAAATAATCTGTGCTGCTGTGAACTGTGTGTGTGTGTGTGTGTGTAGATGTTTGTGTGTGTGTGTGTGTTTTTGTATGTGTGTTTGTGTATATGTGTGTATATGGGTGTGTGTTTGTGTGTTTATGTGTGTGTGTTTGTGTATATATGGGTGTGTTTGTGTATATGTGTTTGTGTATATGTTTGTGTGTGTGTGTTTGTGTGTATATGTGTGTGTTTGTGTATATATGAGTCTGTTTGTGTACATGTGTTTGTGTATATGTGTATGTGTGTGTGTGTTTGTGTATATGTGTGTGTTTGTGTATATGTGTGTGTTTGTGTATATGTGTGTGTTTGGGTATGTGTGTTTTTGTTTGTATATGTGTTTGTGTATATGTGTTAGTTCGTGTATATGTGTGTGTATATGTGTGTGTGTGTGTGTGTGTGTTTGTCTGTGTGTGTGTGTGTTTGTGTATATATTGTTGTGTTTGTGCATAACTGTGTATATGTGTTTGTGCATATGTGTGTGTGTGTTTGTGTTTGTGTATATGTGTGTGTGTTTGTGTATATATGTGTGTGTTTGTGTATGGTTGTTTGTTTGTTTGTGTGTGTGTGTATATATGTGTGTAGGTGAGTAGAAGTATTGTTATTGTTCACATTGATAACTGTTTTTTTATGTTGTTGCAGATTTTGATGTACTGATTGGACTACATCTTCAATTTGTTGGACTACTGCGTAGATCTAAGTTTTTTCAAATTTTAATAAAATGGTTAACGAGGGTTTTGTTGGGGAGTTCTTATTTCAATAAAAAAGAATTGTCTTTGTGTTTTTTTTTAAACTTTATTAGTGCCTAGATAATGGCAGTTGGCTGATTGACAGCGTCCATTATTAAGGCGGTACTTAGTGTTAGCCGGTGCAGAGGCTAGCACTAACCACCCATTATTACCACGGTACCCACCACCACCAGGGGTGTCGGGAAGAGCTTGGTACGATCCAGTACCCGACCATCTGTTGTGATGGTCGGGCACTGGGACGGCCGTAGGCTGGTATTATGAGGCTGGGAAGGGCCAAAAACAGTGGAACTTCCCACCCTTGTAATGCTAGGCTGCTGCTGCTGTGTTGTATCGGGCTGGTTATAAAAATGGGGGGGACCCCCATGTCGTTTTTTTTTTTAAATTAATAAATTTAACAATAGACGGGTCCCCCACATTTTTAATAACCAGCCATATACAAGGCCGCAGCAGTCTGGCATTACATGGGTGGGAAGGGCCACTGGTTTTGTCCATTCCCAGGCTAATAACACTGTGTTGTATGTGGCTGGTTATGATAAATTGGGTGGAACCCCATGTCTTTTTTTTTTTTAAATATAAAATGAAAAAATAAATAATTTAAAAAATTGACGTGGGGTCTCCCCCACTTTTATAACCAGCCCAGATACAACACAGCAGCAGCAGCCTAGCATTAGGTCCACTGTTTTTGGCCCTTCCCAGCCTCATAATACCAGCCTGCGGCCGCCCCAGAGCCCGCCCATCACAACAGATGGTCGGGTACTGGATCGTACCTGGCTCTTCCCGGCACCCCTGGTGGTGGTGGGTATCGGGGTAATAATGGTGGTTAGTGTTAGCCTCTGCACCGGCTAACACTAAGCCTCGCCTTAATAATGGATGTTGTCACTCAGACAGCGGCCATTACTAAAGTGGTAGTAATAAAATGTGAAAAGAAAAGACAAAGATATAGATAAAATATTTTATTGAACTAAAGCACCCCCAACACAACCCTCATTAACCATTTTATTGTAGAAAAAAAAAATGTCATCTAAGTAATCCTCGAAACCGACGTAGTCCAAACACCAAACCTGTAAAAAAAGAAATAAAAAAAAAATGAAATAAAACATGTCGTAGGTTTAGATTCAGTTTAATGTGTGATACTGACTGTTATACCATGTATAGAAACCTGCCGCGAAGTTGACTTAGATACAGGGCGCCAGCAGACAGTATCATACATGGCCATACTGACATATGTACAAACAAACATACATGCAAACATACACACATATATACATACATACATACATGCAAACTATCATACATACATACATACATACATGCACACACACACATGAAAACATACATACATACATACAAACAAACATGCAAAGATACATACATACATATATACAAGCATGCACAAATATACATGCAAACATAATTACATGCAAACATAATTACATACATGCACATATATATATAAACATACATGCAAACATACATGCAAAAATAAAAACATGCAAACATACATACATGCACATATATACATACATGCATGCCAACATACATACATGCCAACATACATACATGCAAACATACATACATGCAAACATACATACAAACATACATACATGCAAACATACATACATACATGCAAATATATACATGCAAATATACATACAAACATGCACATATATACATACATGCCAACATACATGCAAACATGCATGCACATATATACATACATACATACATGACAACATACATGCATACATACATGACAACATACATACATGCAAACATACTGTAACGTCCGTGGTCGCTGACCACAAACTCCTTCCATCCAGTCGACGCCCTTCTCTCAAGAGATGTCTGCACATACGGCCATCCTGCTCCACTATGACCACCAGGGTGCGCTCACGAGCTCAGTCCAGACTTAAGAAGCATGTTGGTGCTAATTGCTCCAGAGCACCCTGGGCTATAAGAAGGTCCCAGCCCCATCCTCCCACGCCTGAGCCTTGTTGTTGTATCCCTAGTCTGTCTTGCAAATGGCCCCCTAGTGTTTCCTGCTCCCAGTGTTTTCCTGTTCCTGTTTCCTCTTCCTGTATCCTGAATCTAGTGTTGTGCTTGCTGTAGCCGTGCTGTACTGTATTCTACGCCTGACCTGTCTCTCCACACCTGACGTCCACCTGCTGCCAAGTTCCTGCCTAGCCTGCCTCGCTACTATCTGAGCTGCCACAGGTACCCTATACGAACTATAAACATTTACCTGTGTCCTGTTGGCCAGCTGCCATACCGCCAAGACGGTACGGCCCAGTGGGTCCACGATCCAGTCGTGACACATACATACATGCAAACATACATACATGCAAACATACATACATACATGCAAATATATACATGCAAATATACATACAAACATGCACATATATACATGCATGACAACATACATACATACATACATACATGCAAACATACATACATGCAAACATACATACATACATGCAAATATATACATGCAAATATACATACAAACATGCACATATATACATACATGCCAACATACATGCAAACATACATGCACATATATACATACATACATGCCAACATACATACATGCCAACATACATAATAGCCAAAAAATAATAATAATACGTTCATACTTACTTTCCTCCTGTCCGGCCTCCAGCGATGACGTTTCATCCATGTCGCCGCTGCAGCCTGTGATTGGCTGCAGAGGCGGTCACGTGGGATGAAGCGTCATCCCTGGAGGCCGGCCTTCTGACGTCATCCTGATGTGCGTGATCGCCACTACAGCCTGTGATTGGCTGCAGCGGCGAAAGGGATGAAACGTCATCGCTGGAGGCCGGACAGGAGGAAAGTAAGTACGAACGTATTATTATTATTTTTTTATTACATTAAAATTGTATTTTCCGCGCACCGAGCATGTACTGTCAAGGTTGCTGAAAGAGTTAGTGCAGCCCATTAACTCTTTCAGCACCCTGGACAGTACCATGCTCGGCGCACGGAAATTACAGGTTCGGTCCGAACTAGTTCGGTCCGAATCTAACTTTTTAGTGAAATTCGGCGAACTAGCCGAACCAAACTTTTGATAAGTTTGCTCATCTGTACTGGCTATCATGGTCTGCTGGGAGTTGCAGTTTTGCAAAAGAGGAGAGACACATTTTGGAGTCCTCTGCGCTAGGTGATTATTTATGACCGCTTGCATTTATCCACAGCAACTGCATTGTCAGCCTCCTGGCGGGGTGCTGATACTTTTGAAGTTTATCCAGCAACAGTATCAGGAGCTGCATCTGTGTAGAAATTAAATCATAACAGAAGACAGTCATGCACATTTACTAATACTGTTTACAGTGTTACAGTCTAACATGTACTATTTTCCACAAGATGAGACACGTCTGTTGCTGAATATGATGGAGCTAGTGAACTACACCAGGTTGTACGTATTGTTCACAGCAGTGGCGTAACTACCTCTGCTAAGGGGCCCGCGGGCTGGTGGCGCCGCCAGCAGCCATTACTTGCCCCGCCAATCAGCGCCTTTCAACGACGCTGGCGGCTCGATGACGTCATCACGCCGCTTCCGTTGTTGAAAGGCTCTGATTGACGGGGCAAGTTATTCTGCCCTGCCAATAAGCACCTTTCAACAATGCTAGTGGCATGATGACGTCATTGCGCCGCTTGCATCGTTCAGCCCCAGCAAACCTCCTCAGAAGAGAGCAGGTTTGCATTGCCACCGGACGGCCCAGGAACGGGATCATGTTAGTATGTAAAGTTTTTTTTTTATAATAAAACTGTGAGTGGCATTATCCACACGGGGGGCTCTATATACAGGGGGACCTATACGTAGAGCACTATCTACAGGGGTGGGCTATATATGCAGCACTATATACAGAGGTGGGCTATATGTGGAGCACTATATACATAGGTGGGTTACCTGTGGGGCAAAATCTACAGGGGGGCTATATGTAGCGTACTGTCTACAGATGTGGGCTATATGTGGGATGCTATATGTGAGGCACTATCTACAGAGGTGGGCTATATGTGGAGCACTATCTATAGGGGGAGCTATATGTAGGGCTGCATGGTGGCTCAATGGTTAGCACTATTGCCTTGCAGCTCTGGAGTCCATATGTGGGCGCTATGTACAGGGGGCTGTATGTGGGGCAATATCCACAGGGGCTTCTATGTAGAGCCCTATCTACAGAGGCTCTATTGGGGCCACTATCTACAGGGGGGCTATGGGGGCACTATCTACAGGGGGCATGGTGTGTGCTATATACAGGGGGGCTTCATGGCGATTTCTACATGGGGCTGTGTGACACTATCTACAATGAGGAGGTGGGGGCGCTGTCTACAAGTGGGGTGTGACACATTCTACAGGGGGACTGCATAGCACTGTCTACAGGGAGGCTGTAGGGCACAATATACAGGGTGAACTTTCTATAAGGGGGACTGTATGTGGCACCTATGGGGGCCCCAGTCAAAAGATTGCGATGGGGCCCAGTCTTTCCTAGTTACGCCCCTGGTTCGCAGTAATTTTTAAAAATAGAAAAGCCGTGGGAAAGCGTTTGCAAGTTAGTTCTAGGTAGTAGAAAAAGTGGTGGAGGCACTTAATAAATATGGCATTAAGCAAGAATGCCATTCTTTTTAATACAATTATGAAATAAGAGTAGTATCCCAGCATACATTGCTGTTTATGCACAATATTTAATGGATGTTTGAGAATGCACACGTACAAGATATAGTCTTGGTCTATGTTCACACAGGGCAGCTTTGATGTGGAGAAATCGTCACCTTATTCGTTAAAGTTTTTATACAAATTTGAATGTATATTTGACAGCAGATTTTACATTGTACAACAAAAGGTTCTAGCATGAGGGAACTATTTGAATTTATTCAATAAGATCCATATAAAACCACCACATTAGCAGGAAAAGCTAGCTTACATGTTCCAAACCACATGGGTTATTACTCATAGTCAAAACTGTTATTACTCTCATATGGTTTAAATACAAACTTAATCAAAATCCACCAATTTCAAATTAGTTCTACTCAAATCCAGTCTTCAAGATCCAACAGTGCATGTTTTCCCTATTACCAAGGCAGTTCACAGATGTATTAATTGAGTGAGAGAGCAGCATTATTGATCTTAGCTATAAACTTGTAAAGTAAAACGGAAAAACATGTACTTTTGGTAGATCTTAAAAACCTGATTTGGCCAACATTGCATTAACCCCTTCCTGCTCCAGGACTTACTATTAGGTCGCGCTAAATACAGCGTTCACGCTCCATGACCTAATAGTAGGTCACGGGAATAACCACCCTTCTGCCCCCCCTCACAGCACTTTTATGAGCTGTGACAACTGCAGTCTCGCACAGTAGTTGCCGCAGCTCCTTCCCCAGGGACCGATCGCGTTGTCCCCACTGATTAACCCCTTAGAAGCCGCGTTCAATAGCGATTGCGGCTTCTTAGAGGTTAAAGCACCATTGACGTTCCGGTTATGCACCCTACTGAAGCCTAGTGGGTCCTGACAAAGTCAGGATCCACTATTCTTGCTGTCAGCTGACAGCTCTAATACACTGCTCTATGCATGTAGTGCAGTGTATTGGAATTGCGATCAGGGCTTCCTGCCCTCAAGTCCCCTAGTGGGACAAAAAAAAAAAGTTGTCATAAAATAAAAGTTTTAAAGTAATAAAAGTAAAAATCCCCCTTTTCCCTTAGCAGTCGTTTGTTATTAAAAATATAAATAAAATAAATAAAGAAACTATACATAACTGGTATCGCCGCGTCCGTAACGGCCTGAATTACAAAAGTATTTTGTTATTTATCCCGCATGGTGAATGCCGTAAAAGAAAATAATAATAAACCATACCAGAATCATAATTTTTTGGTCACTTCACCTTCCAAAAAATTAAATAAAAAGAAATCTAAAAGTCGCATGTACTCAGAAATGGTACTGATCAAAACTACAGTTTGTTATGCTAAAAACAAATCCTCACTCAGATTTCTTGATGGAAAAATAAAAAAGTTATGGCTCTTAGAAAATGGCAAAACAAAACGTAAATGATTTTTAATAAAAAGTATTTTATTGTGCAAACGCCATAAGACACAAAAAAACTATAAACGTATGGTATTGTCGTAATCGTATTGCCACGCAGAATAAAGTGAATATGTCATTTATAGCGCAGGGTGAACGCTGTAAAAAAAAGGAATAAAAAAAAACATAGTAGAAATGCTGTTGTTTTAGTCACCATGCCTCATAAATAATGGAATAAATGCTTTTATACACATCAAAAACTCGCATGCACCCCAAAAAAACTCCAATAAATTCCTCCAGGCGTCTAGTTTCCAAAATGGGGTCACTTTTAAGGGGTTATCCCTGTACTGGTATCTCAAAAGCTCTGCAAATGCGACATGGTGACCAGAAACTAATCCAGCAACATCAATATGCCAAATAGCGCTCCAGCCTTTCTGAGCCCTGCCGTTTGTCCAACCAGCAGTTTAGGATGACATATGGGGTATTGCCGAGAAATTGCTTTTCAAATGTTGGGGTGTTTTTTCTCCAGTAAAATTTGGAACTTTTATCGTAAAAATATGTGATTTTCAATTTCACAGCCTAATTCCACAAAATGAAGCAAAAAAAAAGCGTATGGTATAAATGCTCACTATACCCCTCAATAAATTCCTTGAGGGGTGTTGTTTGCCAAATGGGGTCACCTTTGGGGGTTTCAACTGTTTTGGCACCACAAGACCTCTTCAAACCTGACATAATGCCTAATATATAATCTAATAAAAAGGAGGCCTCAAAATCCTCTATGTGCTTCATTGCTTGTGGGGCCTGTGTTTCCGTCTATAAGCACACTAGGGCCACATGTGGGATATTTCTAAAAACTGCAGAATCTGGGCAATAAATATTGAGTTGTGTTTCTCTGGTAAAACCTTCTGTTTTACTGAAAAAATGGAATGAAAAGGATTTTTTGCAAAAAAAAATTTTTAAATTTCACCTCTACTTTGCTATAAATTGCTATAAATTCCAGCAAAATGCCTAAAGGGTTAAGAAACTTTCTAAATACTGTTTTGAATACTAGTTTTTAAAATGGGGTGATTTATGGAGGTTTATAATATATAGGCCCCTCAAGCCACTTCAGAACTGAAGTACTTTGTGTGGTATAACCATCTGTCTTACAAGAAAATACATTTAAATTCAGAAAAATGCTATTTTTTCAAAATGTTCTCAAAATTTTGCTATTTTACACAATTAACTGGTTGCCGACACAGGACGAGTATGCTCGTCCTGAGCGGCGAGCACATCGTGCATTAGGACGAGCATACTCGTCCTGTGTGACAGCAGTCTCTGCCGTCTCTGTGTGTGCGATCGAGAGCGGGGCAACGGTTGTAATACACAGCCACGGCCCCGCTCTGACAGCGGAGAGGAGAGAAACATCTTCTCTCCGCTGTTAACCCTTTGAACGCCGTGATGAATGCTGATCGCGGCGTTCAAAGAGGGGGGACTGCACATTGATCATAGAAAATAACTGTGACGCGATCAAAGCCCACAACTCGTATGGCCAGACAGCCCAGGGTCCAGTGAAGGACCCCAGGGCTGTCTGAACATATTTCCTGTTGTTAGGGCATACTGAGGTATGCCCTAACAACTGCCTGTGTACAATCAGTACACAGGCAAATGTACTGGCATATAGATCTATGCCAGTACATTACAGTTGCAAAATCAAAATCAAAATGATAAATCCCTTTATGGGATTAAAAAAAAAAGTTAAATGAATGTAAAAAAAAAATAATGATAAATAAATAAATAAAAAGTAAATAAAATACACAGAAACACACATTTCTTATAATAAATAAACTTTTTAAAATATAAGTCCCAAAACATGAAATAATATAGACATATTTGGTATCGCCACGACCGGAACAACCTGTACAACAAATGTATAACATTATTTATGATGATCGGTGTATGGTGTAAAAAAAAAAATATTAAAACTGCTGCACAACTGCTTTTTTTCTGCATTTTAATCTAATTAAAAATTTATAGAAATTAAACGATAATGTATTTGTACCAAAAAATGGTACGTACATAAAGTACAACTCGTCCCACAAAAAACAAAGTCTCATACAACTACGTCGTACAAAAAATAAAAGCGTTATGAGCGTCGGGATGCAAATAGGGAAATGTAAAAAAAAATGCTCTGTCCTCAAGGCCAAAATTGGTCGTGTCCTTAAGGGGTTAAACACTGAATATATTGACCAAATTTTACCACTTACATCAAGTCCAACGTGTTACAAGAAAACAATCTCAGAATCGCTTGGATAGGTATAAGCATTCCAGAGTTATTACCACATAAAGTGACACATGTCAGATGTGAAAAATGGGCTCTGAGCCCTAAGGCCCAAACTTGGCTGCGTCATTAACGGGTTAAACAATATTCTTCTAATCCTCCTTATCTATATTTATTATGCAGGAGCAATGTTTACCTTGTATAATCATGTTTATTTTTAAATATTTTCTTTAGAAATAACGTAATTTATATTCTATCCTCAACAAATCAATAGAGGCATTTAAGGTCCACTCCTGACTAATAATGACACCATTAGATTGACATGTTTAAAGGGGTTTCCTGAGGAATTTAAAAGAAAGGCAGGTAGGGGATGTGATAAAATAATAAAATAAGTAATACCCACCTGGAAAATCCCCAGCCTCTCCAGCTCATCCAATCCGGTGGTCTCTGACGATGTATGCATGATGACATACCCATCTAACCACATTATTGCTTCAGTTAATCACTGTTCTCAGCAGTGATGCTGGCAAGTGCGGTCAGTGCTTGACTACAGCGTTCACGTGGATGGAACATCACATCATCAGTGCAGAACATGTAAACAGACGGGAGGGGAGGATTGAAGCGGTGGTGCTGGATCAGCGGGGAATTTACCAGATGAGTATTACTTATTTTGTCATTTTATCACGTCCCCTGCCTGCAGCCTGCCTTTAAATGACCCGGAAAACCCCTTTAAGTATGAATGTCCAGTAAGATGTGCAATTAACCCCTTAATCCCCTTAAAGACGCAGCCTAGTTTTGGCCTTAAAGGAACAGTGTCATCACAAATTATTTTTTTATATGTTAAAGATGTTAGTGCTTTATTAAAAACGTTTATATTTATTTGTGTGTTTGTGTTTTACTTTTTCTTATTTTTACACTTTTTCTTCCCTAGGGGGGCTGCCATTTTTTGTTTCATTTCTGTATGTGTCGATTAACGACACATACAGACATGGAATACGGCAGCCACAGTCCCATAGGGACTGCAAACGGCTCCCGTCCCATTCACTTGTGTGTACGGCGTCTGTGTGGGAACTGCGCATGCGCCGCTCCCACACAGTCCAATTTGAAATTGGCGCCCTCCGGCGCCATTTTCCTGTGGACCGGAAGTCGCGGCCGGACAGTAATATTAGTACTTCCGGTCGCGGCTTCCGGACTTGTGCACTTGGACCAGCGGCAGCAGACAGAGCGGACGGGCCGGAGGGAGCCGCGGCGGCAGGAGCAGGTAAGAGATTTCAATGTATGTTCGTGTTTGTGTGTGTTTACTACTGTATGTAAACCTACTACACTGTGTGTTAGCTCAAAAAATGGCGACACACAGTGTAGGAGGTTACACCGTTCAAACCCCTCGTTTATCCCGGCACTAGCCAGGATAAAGGAGGGGGGGGATGCTGAGAGCTCACTAGAGCGAGGGCTTTTTACCCAATTTTGCAATGCTGCAATTTTGGGAATAGCTCCATCTAGTGACCAGAAATGGGAAATATTATAAATTAGAATTAATTTATAATATTTCCTGACTCGTGAAAAAAATAAAAAAAATGTGAACAATGTTTAATCACCCACACACTAAATGTTTAATTAAAAAAAAAACAACATGTTTTTCTGGCAACACATTCCCTTTAAGGCTCAGAGCCAATTTTTCAAATCTGACATATTTCAATTTATGTGGTAATAACGTCGGAATGCTTAAACCTATCCAAGCGATTCTGAGATTGTTTTCTCGTGAGACATTGGGCTTTATTTTAGTGGTAAAATTTGGTCGATATATTCAGTGTTTATTTGTGAGAAATTGCAAAATTTAGAGAAAATTTAGAAAAAAATAGAATTTTTCTGAATTTAAATGCATCTGATTGTAAAACATAAAACACCCCATTTTAAAAACTAGATCCCTCAAAGTATTCAAAACAGCATTTAAAAAGTTTTTTTTAACCCTTTATGCATTTCACAGGAATTAAAGCAAAGTGGAGATAAAATTTGCAAATTTAATTTTTCTTGCTGAATTTCATGTTTATTCAATTTGTTTCTGTAACACAGAAGGTTTTACCAGAGAAACACTACTAAATATGTATTTTCCAGATTCTGCAGTTTTTAGAAATGTCCCACATGTGGCTCTAGTGTGCTCGTGGACTAAAACACAAGCCCCAGAAGCATAGAAGCACCTAGTGCATTTTGGGGCCTCTTTTTTTATTAGAATATATTTTAGGCAGCATGCCAGGTTTGAAGAGGTGTTGAGGTGCCAAAACAGTAGGAATCCCACAAAAGTGACCCCATTTTGGAAACTACATCCCTCAAGACATTCATTTATGGTGGTTGTTACCATTTTGACACCACAGTTTTTACACAGCACATACTTGAATTGGGCTGTGAAATTTAAAAAAAATGAAATTTTTTCCAATAAAATGTCATTTTTCATAAAAATTTCTTGTTTTAACAGGCAACAAAATACCCCATTTTGTTGCCCAATTTCTCCTGAGTGCAGCAATACCCCATTTGTAATGATAAACTGCTGTTTTGGCCCATGGGAGGCATCAGAAGGGAAGAAGCGCTGGAGTCCAGATTTTGCTGTATTGGTTTTCGGGTGCCATGTCACATTTGCAGAACCCCAGTGGTATCAAAGCAATGAAAACCCACCAGAAGTGACCCTATTTTGTAAACTACACCCCACAAGGAATTAATTTATGGGTGTTGTGACCATTTAGACCCCACAGTTTTTTCACAGAATTTATTTGAATTGGGCTGTGAATTAAAAATGTTTTAATTATTTTCCAATAAGATGTAATTTTGGCTCAAAATTACTTATTTTCACAAATAACAAAATACCCCATTTTGTTGGCCAATTTGTTCTGAGTACGGCAATATCCCGTTTGTGGTGATAAACTGCCGTTTAGGACCATGGGAGGGCTCAGAAGGAAAGGACCAACATTTGGCCTACTGGGCACCAAATCCCACACAATTTTTGCATAACTCCCAGTAAGGGGGGGGGTGCTTTCTGGGGGCTGAATACTGGTGTCCTTCCCTTCATATATCCTAAATTTGTAGGTATACCCTGAAGCACTCTCGCACAGCTTATACATCTTCGCGCCATGCCTTGCCCTCTTACTCGGCAGGTACTCGCGGACTTGAAGCCTCCCTTTAAAATGTACAAAGGACTCATCAATACAAATACAATTCTCGGGGGTGTATGCTTGGGAAAACTGGGCACTTAAACGGTCTAATAGGGGTCTCCGTTTATACAAATGGTCAAAACTGGGGTCATCTCGGGGTTGGACACTGCTCATTATCAGTATAATGTAAGAAGCAAAGTATTGCCACATTTTTATTTTTTTTAGGTTCCAGTTCAGTTCTGAAGTTGCTTTGAGGGGCTTATATATTAGAAACCCCTATAAAACACCCCATTTTTGAAATTAGACCCCTCAAAGTATTCACAACAGCATTTAGAAAGTTTATTAACCCTTTAGGTGTTTCACAGGAAGTTAGAGCAAAGTAGAGGTGAAATTTATATATTAATTTTTTTTGTCAGAAAATCCTTTTTATTCCATTTTTTTTTTCTGTAAAACAGAAGGTTTTACTAGAGAATCGCAACTCAATACTTATTGCTCAGGTTCTGCAGTTTTGAGAAATGTCACACATGTGACCCTAGTGCGGTAATGGACTGAAGCACCGGCCTCCACAGCTAAGGACCACCTAGAGGATTATGAGGCCACATTTTTATTAGGCACCATGTCCAGTTTGAAGAGGTCTTGTGGTGCCAAAACAGTGGAAAAGTGACCCTATTTTGGAAACTAGACCCTTTGAGGAATTCATTGTAGTTTTCATGGGGTGCATGCAACTTTTTGATCAGTTTTTATCCTATTTTTAAGAGGCATGGTGACTAAAAAACAGCAGTTCTACTATTGTTTTTTATTCTATTTTTTTACAGCGTTCACCGTGCGCTATAAATGACATATTCACTTTATTCTGCGTGGAAATATGATTACGGCGATACTAGATGTTTATAGTTTTTTTTATGTCTTATGGCGTTTACACAATAAAATACTTTTTGTAAAAAATCATTTTACTTTTTGTGTTACCTTATTCTAAGAGCCATTTTTATTTTTCCATCAAGAAAACTGTGTGAGGACATGTTTTTTGCGTAACGAACTGCAGTTTCAATCAATACAATTTTTAGGTACATGCGACTTTTTGATCTCTTTATATTCCATTTTTTGGGAGGTGAAGTGACCAAGCAATTGTGATTCTGGTATGGTTTATTATTATTTTCTTTTATGCCGTTCACCGCGCGGGATAAATAACAAAATAATTTTGTAGTTCAGGCCGTTACGGACGTGGCGATACCAATTATGTATAGTTAATTTGTTTATTTTTTTTTTTTTTTTTATTAATAATAATGGACTGATAAGGGAATAGGGGGGATTTTTACTTTTATTACTTTTAAAACTTTTATTTTCTTATTTTTTCTTATTTTTCTTATTTTTTACTTTATTACTTTATCCCACTAGGAGACTTGAGGGCAGGAGGCCCTGATCGCTATTCTAATACACTGCACTACATGCGTAGTGCAGTGTATTAGAGCTGTCAGCTACTCACTGACAGCAAGCATAGTGGGTCCTGACTTTGTCAGGACCCACTATGTTTCCATAGATGGCATAGCCATACGCGATTGTTAGGCGTCCAGTGGCCATAGCAACCATCGCTGCCCATTATCATGTAGCGGGCCGTCGATGGTGGTTTAACCCCTAAATAGCCGCGATCGCTATTGAACGCGACTTTTAAGTGGTTAATCAGCGGGGACACAGCGATCGGTCTCCGCTATGGGAGCTGCGGCAACTGCTGTACAAGACAGCAGCTGTCACAGCTCATTCCTCACGTGACGTACTATTCAGTCATGGAGCGCTAGCGGGATGGTTACCATGACGGAATAGTACGTCACTGAGCGTTAAGTGGTTAAGGACACAGCCTGTTTTGGCTTTGTTTAAATATTTTTAATTTTCCAAGCGATTCTGAGACTGTTTTCTTGTGACATATTGTACTTTATGTTAATGGTAACATTTGGTCGATAAGTTCAGTGTTTATTTGTGAAAAACACCAACATATTAAGAAAATGTGCAAAAATTTGCATTTTTAGAAAATTAAATATGTCCGCCTGTAAGACAGATAATAATATCTCACAAAATAGTTACTACTTCACATTTGCAATATGTATTCTTTATGTTTGCATCATTTTTTTGAACGTCCTTTTATTTTTCTAGGATTTTACAAGGCTTATAAGTTTAGCAGCAATTTCTCACATTTTCAAGAAAATTGACAAAACCTATTTTTTTATGGACCAGTTCAGTTCTGAAGTGGCTTTGGGGGCCTTATATATTAGAAAGTCCCTATAGATCACCCCATTTTAAAAACTGCACCATCAAAGTATTTAAAACAGCATTTAGAAAGTTTCTTAACCCTTTAAACTATTGAAGGGAAGACGAGACACGGCGCCACATAGTGCAATAAAAGCAGGATGGATTAGAGCCAATAGAATGGTAAAGGGTGCTCACCTTGGGTTGTAGAGACTGGCAGGTGTCAACAACGGGGGGAGAGATGTATATCAAGAGCTGCTGCCGGGTCCATACCACAACAAAATAGGATTTGCTGTCAAGTTCAAGTAACAAAAAGGACCAAAGGCGCTGCTAGTAGTAATCAGGCAAGGTATTCAACATAAATGGTATTTAATCGTAAAAGGGACTACACGTTTCAGTGCCGGACCGGCGTCTTCATCAGGCCAATACAGACAGTGCGGTTTTCAGAGGCTTAAGTACAAACACCATGAACAATTAGCTGTCAATCAAAAAAACCCGCCAAAAATGGGTCAAAAGTCAAATGTCAAAAGTCACCTGTCTCACAATACGTTACTGCACAAAAACATAATACCGCAGGGTCAAAATAACAATACAACGATGTTTCTAGAAAGAATGTTACAAAGGTTGGAACAATGAGACACACATAATAAGGTATGATTAAAATACAGTAGGAATATACCAAAATAAACACACAAAACGAATCACGGAAGTAAATTGAAAATTATTAAAACATTAAGGGAATTAGTTTTACGTAAATAATTGTGTAACAATATAAATTTACTTACCCAAAAAAGGGGGAGCGAATGTAGGGGATAACAAGGATCGTGTCGATGTGCAATCCAAAAGAGAAAGGTAAAACACAGGCGGCGCTGCGAAAGCGTCCCTGGCGTCTAGGCAACCAAACTAATACGGTGGCCGAGGAGGACCAAAAAGGAAACCGCATGACACGCAAATAATACGCATAGGAGAAAGAAGGAGGAATACAGAATGACAATAACGGGGAACAGGAAAACATGGGAAAGTAAGTATTTATATCAATAGTTACATGTATTGCCGTAGTGAAGATGAGAAATACACTAGTTAATTCAAAAACGCCGGAAAACATTAACAAAAACAAAAAAGTACATTTGTAGAAGGGGAGGGGGAAAGGATTATGTTAGGGTAGGCAATCCAAAAAGGCATATGTCAATGAAATTAGACACATATAGTAATAATAATAATACGCATATACTAATAATACGCATATAATAATGATAATAATGTAATATAATATTGTAATAAAAATATACCATAAGAATCAAATATTGAGACATATATGGCAATAATAATAATACGCATAAAATAGTAGAAAATGTCACACTTGTAATTATTAATAGAGATGATTCTAAAGAGGAGCACTAACAATCAAACGGCAGGCAGAAATTGCACGGTACGAAATATTGGCACTCCAAAAATAGGAAATATAGTAATTATTGTAATAAAGATTAATGCAATAAAAATAAAAACGTGATTAATAAATTCAAGAATATTATTAAGAGTAATATCATTCTAGAGAGGACTCTGTTAGATCATTCAGACCATTAGGGTGCAGAGTCACAAGCTTGTAGATCCAAAAGTTCTCCCTTTGTTTGAGCCTAATAAACCTATTGGGTATATCTACTGGGATCTGTTCTATAGGGGTAACAATTACCTTGTCAAAATTGCAGTTATGTTTGATAGTACAATGACGTGAAACACTTTGTTTTAAAAAACAATTTCTAACATTTGATCTATGTTTATTGATCCGATTCCTTAGTGTTTGTGTCGTACGCCCTACATACTGCAGGTTACACGTACATTGTAACAAATATACCACAAAAGTGCTTGCACAATTTCAAAAACTCTTAATTGGAAAAATTTCACCTGTTACTGCAGAAGGATATTCTATGCGTTTGTTTGCAATGTTTGTACAACAAAGACATCTACTATGGCCACACCGATACGAGACAGTTAGTGCTGTCAGTGATTTTGGAACTCTATGTACAATACTATTCAATTTACTTGGTGCTATCAAATTTCTCAATGTTTTTGCTCTCCTGGTCATTGGTTTAACAGGAAGTTTTGGTTTTAAAAAAGGATCATTGATGAGAATATGCCAATGTCTATTAAGGATGGAAGTAATGAGTTTACTCCCATTATTAAAGGAGGTAATAAAATTATAGTTTTGTGTATCATGTTTAGTTTTACTCTGTGTCGTTGCCTTTATACAATCATTCTGTGTCAAACCTCTCGCCCTCAGTTCTGCACCCTTAATCAAGCTTGTGGGGAAAAAAAATTCTCCAAACCGTTTTTTTTAAATATCACATTCTTTATCAAAAATTACATCATTCGAACAGCTTTTCCGTATTCTTCTAAACTGGCCAAAAGGAACATTTTTTTAACCATGGTGGATAGTGGGCACTTTTAAAATCAAGATAACTGTTGAAATCGACAGTTTTAAAATGAGTTCTGGTGGAAAAATGATCAACATTCTTTCCTATTGTTACATCCAAAAAATAAATTTCAATATCTGAGTATGTATGCGTGAAACTAAGACTAAAGGTATTATCATTTAAATGTTCAATAAAGGCATTGGCTGTAAAAGCATCCCCCTTCCAAATAAAAAACAAATCATCAATGTAACGTTTATAAAATACAATATTATTCTTAAATTTATGTTCCTCGAATGCACCTATATAAAGATTCGCGTAAGAGGGTGCAAACTGCGACCCCCATCGCACAACCCTTGATCTGTTAATAGAAACTCCCCTCGAAAGTAAAAACATTGTGTGTTAGAATAAACTCAATACAATCTACGATAAAATGTAACTGCGTATTAATAAAACGAGGAAAGAAAGGACGAAATAGCTTGTATCCCCTGATCATGAGGGATATTGGTGTATAAGGATGATACGTCTGCAGTAAGAAAACTGATATCAGACATATTGCAATGGGACTGTACATCATATAATTCCCTAATAAGCTTCTATTTTATGCGTACTATTATTATTGCTATATATGTCTCAATATTTGATTCTTATGATATATTTTTATTACATTATTATCATTATTATATGCGTATTATTACTATATGTGTATTATTATTATTATTATTACTACTATATGCATCTAATTTTATTGACATATGCCTTTTTGGATTGCCTACCCTAACATAATCCTTTCCCCCTCCCATTCTACAAATGTACTTTTTTGTTTTTGTTGAAGTTTTCCGGCGTTTTTGAATTAACTAGTGTATTTCTCATCTTCACTACGGCAATACATGTAACTATTGATATAAATACTTACTTTCCCATGTTCTCCTGTTCCCCGTTATTGTCATTCTGTATTCCTCCTTCTTTCTCCTATGCGTATCATTTGCATGTCATGCTCTTTCCTTTTTGGTCCTCCTCGGCCACCGTATTAGTTTGGTTGCCTAGACGCCAGGGACGCTTTCGCAGCGCCGCCTGTGTTTTACCTTTCTCTTTTGGATTGCACATCGACACGATCCTTGTTATCCCCTACATTCGCTCCCCCTTTTTTGGGTGAGTAAATTTATATTGTTACACAATTATTTACGTAATACTAATTCCCTTAATGTTTTAATAATTTTCAATTTACTTCCGTGATTCGTTTTGTGTGTTTATTTTGGTATATTCCTACTGTATTTTAATCATACCTTATTATGTGTGTCTCATTGTTCAAACCTTTGTAACATTCTTTCTAGAAACATCGTTGTATTGTTATTTTGACCCTGCAGTATTATGTTTTTGTGAGGTAACGTATTGTGAGACAGGTGACTTTTGACATTTGACTTTTGACCCGTTTTTGGCGTTTTGTTTGATTGACAGCTAATTGTTCATGGTGTTTGTACTTAAGCCTCTGTAAACCACACTGTCTGTATTGGCCTGATGAAGACGCCGGTCCGGCGTTGAAACGCGTAGTCCCTTTTACGATTAAATACCATTTATGTTGAATACCTTGCCTGATTACTACTAGCAGTGCCTTTGGTCCTTTTTTTCTCTTAACCCTTTAGGTGTTTTACAGGAATTAAACCAAATTAGAGGGGAAATTTACAAATTTCATTTTTATAGCTGAAATGTATTTGTAATAAAAAAAATTTGTATCACGTAAGGTTTAATCAGAGAAACACAACTCAATATTCATTGCCCAGATTCGGCAGTTTCTGGAAATATCCCACATGTGGCCCTAGTGTGCTAATGGACTTAAACACAGGCCTCAGAAGAAAAGAAGCACCTAGTCGATTTTGGGGACTTCTTTTTATTCCAATATATTTTAGGCACCATGTCAAGTTTGAAGAGGTCTTGTAGTGCCAAAACAGTGGAAACCCTCCAAAAGTGACCCCAGTTGTCAAACTACACCCCTCAAGGAATTTATTGAGGGGTTTAGTTAGCATTTTGACCACACAGGTTTTTTTGCTGAATTTATTAGAATTAGGCTGTGAAAAGGAAAATCTTCCTTTTTTTAACGAAAAAAACATTTAAGTTTTGCAAAAAATAAAGGAGAAAAAGCAACATTTGTAAAGCAATTTCTCCCGATTATGGCAATACCCCTTATGTGGTTATATACTGCTGTTTGGACCCACGGCAGGGCTCAGAAGGGAAGGAGAGCCATTTGGATTTGGGAGCACAGATTTTGTTGTAAGGGTTTACGGTGCCATGTTGCATTTGCAATGCCCTGGAGGGACCAAAACAGTGGAAACCCCACAAAAATGAACCCATTTTGGAAACTGTACTCCTAAAGAATTTATCTATGGGTTTAGTGATCATTTTGACCTCACAGGTTTTTTGCTGAATTTATTGAAATTAGGCCGTGAAAATGAAAATCTACATTTTTTCCCGAAAAAAACCCAGATAATTTTTACAAGAAATAAAAGAGGAAAAGCACCACAACATTTGTAAAAAATGTATCCCGATTACGGCAATACCCCATATGTGGTAATAAACTGCTGTTTGGACCCACGGCAGGGCTCAGACAGGACGGAGAGCCATTGTATTTTGGAGCACAGATTTTGCTGGAACGGTTTTCGATGTCATGTTGCGTCACCCTGGAGGGACTTAAACAGTGGAAACCCCACAAAAATGACCCTATTTTGGAAACTATACCCCTCAAGGAATGTATCTATTGATTTAGTGAGCATTTTGACCCCACAGGATTTTTTTGCAGAATTTAGGAGAGTTAGTCTGTCAAAATGAAAATCTAAATTTTTTTCCGAAAAAAACATAGACATTTTTAATCTTTACTAGGAATAAAGGAGAAAAAGCACCCCAACGTTTGTAAAGCAATCTCTCCCGATTATGGCAAGATCCCATATATGGTAATAAACTGCTGTTTGGACCCACCGCAGATCTCAGAAGAGCGCCATTTGGAGCACCGATTTTGCTGGAATGGTTTTCGGGTGCCATGTCGCGTTTGCAGAGCTCCTGAGGTACCAGTTTAGTGGAAACCCCCAAGAAGTGAACCGTTTTGAAAACTGCACCCATCAAAAATATAGGGGTGCTGAATTTAATGGAAATTTTGCATGAAAAATAAAATTTTACATTTTTCATAAATGCGTCATTTATTGGTCAAATCTTTCAGACACAGCATGTAAGTGAAGGACAGCTCCTCAACATGTCTTGAGCTATTTCTTCTGAGCTTATAAATACCCCCAAATTGGTCTAAATATGTTGTCTGGACACATAGCAATGCCTGGAAGTGAAGGAGCACCACAAGGATTTTGAGACCTTATTTTTACTTGGATGAATTTTGGGAACAAGCATAGGCCTAAAAAAATTGGGTAGATCATACACATATATTAGGTATTCATCTAGGTGTATAATGAGAATTTTTCGTTTTGTTATAGGGTTTTTTAAAGTGTCCAATTTTAAAAATGGGAAAAAGACCAGAATGATAAAGGGAGGGGGAGAGGTTTTTAAAAGTATCACATTTTTAATCCAGAGAGGTGTGGTAGATGCGTAAGCAGTCTTCCATGCAGACTCCGGGTTTGGATGGACAAGAGTCACACTGATATATGGTTTCCTTTTGGATACCCCTTTTTGTGCAGACACTGCACCTTTTTTGTGCCCTGTGTTTTTTTTTGCTATGGCAGGCACTTCACTTGGAAAGTGCTGCCCAGGAACTATACGGCAAACATTACTTGGAGCAGCAGAAGTTTCCCCGTCCTCGTCTTTTTTTCTTGGTACTCCAAGTATGTACCCGGATGGGCAGCTATTACAAAAATTAAAAAGGAATTATTTAATGCCATCTGGACAAGCTACACTGCCAATTTCTCTTACCAGATTATGTAACTATATGGTTTTAAAACCTGATCATTCGGGTCAAACCCCCCATGAATCTATTACATATTTTCGAAAGCTTGTTTGAAGCCCGATTTTTCATTGGTTTATAAACGTCATCTGTATGCCATAACAACCAATCAGATCGCTGCTTGGAATTTTAATACCTGCTTTGGAAATTATTAAAGCCTGATTGTCTGCTTACAGGGATGTAACAACCAGAGTGATGTCACACTCCTGCTGCTCACATCATAATCTGCCTCCCGGTACATTATTCAGAGACCAGACACACATCTAATACACCTCCTGCTGCCAACAGACTCCACATCTAGGAGAGGACGCACAATATTCCTCACAAGACCGTACTCCATCTCCTACTACAAAGAGAAGCCATCTCTGCTGTGTTTTCCTGGGACATAATCAGTACAACTTCTTATAACCTATTTGTTCACCCACACACTAACGCTCTGTGCAGTAACGGGACGTCTCTGTAATGGAAATGTCTCCAGATTTATTATGGACACAATCCATTATAACGTTCATTTTTATATCCATGTTACAGACAATTCTTTGGGTTATTGATATAAATTAGACTTTCAATGTTAGTGTTTACTGAAAATTACAATGTTATATGTCTCATAATGAGAGCCACTGTAGTTTATATGAGAAAAATGTGTTGTGCTGGTTACTATTGTGATATCAGCCATCTTGGGGCTTATATGAGAACAATGTGTTGTGCTAGTTGCAATGGCAGACATCTTGGAACTTATGGGAGAAGATTGAACCTTATTTAACACAACTGTCTAATAGAAAAACTGAATTTGTTGACCACAGCAACCAATCACAGTGCAGCATTCATATTTCCAGCGCAGTGGAAAAAAATTCAAGCTGAGCTTTGATTGGTTGCTATGGGCCACAGGATATGTCTTTCTTTTTTTTTTTTTTTCAACATTGAATTTTTATTAAAGTTTTCGTGTAATACAAAGGTAATCAATACGGCAATATATCTCCAATCCGGTCAACAGTGCAAAGATATATACATAACATACATGCCAAGTATAATGTACAATTCGTGTCATGAGATTTACATTTGGGATATAAAGCCAGGCAGTTGCAGTACAGTTGCAGTTCACATCAGTGGATTACACAACGAGAAAGTAAAATAATAGGGAAAAGAAAACAAAAAGAAGAATCAAGAAGAACAACAAACATCGTCCATCCAGAGCTAAATATATGTTAGACTTGTTGCACACCTGTGGAGGAGGCAAAAAAAAGACATGATCTCAACCAATGCAGTTCGTGCCCAGGTATATTAGTGTCAGAGTACAACTAGTCACACCACCGCAGCGAAGCCCCCGTACCTCCGATGAGAATCTCCAGTAGCTACTTGTAACAGGATTAGACTATGGGACATATAAGAGTCCCTGAGGGGGAGCTCGGGGTTGAGGAGGTCAGATAGGTCTGCCAGGGCTCCCAAAATTTTAGAATTTTAGGCAAACGGTGTGTCCGCAACGCGTACATGCGTTCCATTGTAAAAGAGACACTCACCAGATTGATAAGTTCAAGAATGGGAATAGTATCATTGCGTTTCCACGACCTAGCAATCAGCAAACGAGCCGCTATAATAATGTGACTAGACACTACTCTGGCTAGCGCCGGGATCTCTGACATTTCTAGAAAGCACAGAGCCATGGCCGGATTCAGATTAACAATACAGGAGGACAAATGGGATATCATATCGAATAACTTTACCCAAGAAGAGTAAACCTCGGGGCATTGCCACCACATATGAAAATAAGAACCTTTAAATCCACATCCCCTCCAGCACGCCTCCGAGTAAGTAGGGTCAGATCTCGCAATCTGCGTAGGGGTCATATACCAACGTAGTAGTAGTTTTTGAGACGATTCCCAGTGCTTCACCCCTTTAGAGATTTTCCTAGTCCAAGTAAAGGCCGAACCCCAATCCTTCACAGTGAAGGAAGAGCGTAATTCTCCCTCCCATTTTTCACAGTAAGGAGGCCTGCTGGAGAGAAGGCGAGCGCACAGATCTTCATAAAATATAGAAATACCCTTTTTTTTATTTACAGGACCAAAAAAAATACTTTTGAGCTACAGAGGTAAATAAGGGCACGTTAACATTCAGAGAGGTGAAGAGATGCCTAATGCATAAGTACTTATAGAAGTCCCTATTCGGGATAGAGTACGTCGACACTAGGTCAGAAAATGCCAACAAAGAGTCACCGGTGAACAGCTTATGTATATGAGATATTCCAGAGGATATCCAATTGTCCAGAGACACCCCCAGCAACTCAGATATCAGAAACCTCAACGGTAAATTTTTTATGGGCGTAAGAGCCGTTGGGGGGAGATATGTTGAGTAATGCTTCCAAACTTTAATCAAAGCAGTAATAGGGGGGGACATCGCTCCAGAAGGCTTAATGTTGGCCTTGGGGTTTGCCCTTATAAGTGATAAGAGAGGTTGGTCTACTGTGGCCTTTTCTATATGGGCCCATTGTTTTGAGGGCGGGGAAGTGCACCAGAACTGTAGCTGATCAAGGACAGCTGCTCGGTAGTATCTCTAGACATCCGGCACCCCCATCCCACCCCTCCTCCAGTGTCTGTACATCGTATGTATCCTTATTCTGGGCTTTTTGTGTGCCCAAATGAAGTTGTTCAATAACCCTTGGAGGTCTCGCAAATACGAGTTGGTGAGAGGTATTATCACCGTGCGAAATTGGTACAAAATTATGGGTAAGATCATCATTTTAATGACCGCTATCCTGCCCACCCAGGATGTACTAGCATGGGAATATGATGCCAACAGTTGTGGAATGGTTTGCAATAGTGGGCTAAAGTTATGTTTAAAAAGAAGATTAGTGGACGTAGTAAGAGAAATACCTAGATACGAAATTTTAAGGGGATTCCATTGAAAGGGGAAGGAGCTCTGTAAAGAAATCTGGACATGTAAGGGAAGACCTACATTTAACAAGTGGGATTTATTGCAGTTTACCTTGTAATATGACACCTCCCCAAATTTTTCCAGAGTCTTCTGAGCTTCTGCCAGAGAAGCTAAGGGGTTCGTTAAGGAGAGGATCACATCGTCAGCGTATAGCCCTATTTTATGAAGGGCATGATCAACTTGAATACCCTGTATAGCAGAGTTCTGTCGGATTTACTCCACCAGTGGCTCCATTACCATAGCAAATATTAGAGGGGAGAGAGGGCAGCCCTGTCGAGTACCATTGGTGATGGGGAATGGAGTGGAAAGAAAACCAGAGGCTAGGACTCGTGCGGAAGGGTTAGAATACAACGCGTGGATCGCAGATTTAATCCATGCTGTAAACCCAAATTTGGTGATGATCGCATCCAAATACCCCCAATGAACCCTATCGAATGCCTTCTCCGCGTCCAGGGCAAGGAGCACACAAGGTACTCGCCGTTTTTTAGCCCAGTCAATCAGATTAATATACCGCCTTGTGCCGTCAGGCACCTGTCTACCTGCAATAAATCCCACTTGATCTTCATGTATAATGGTGGGGAGTAAGTTAACCAATCTATTGGATAATACCTTGGCATAGAGTTTAATATCCACATTCAAAAGTGAAATGGGGCGGAAGTTTGCCAGGGAGTCTGGGGATTTCCCGGGTTTTGGGAGCGTGACTATAGTAGCAGACAGCATCTACCTTGGGAAAGAGCCAGTCGCTGCTGCTGTATTGAACACACTCACCAAGTATGGAGACAGCACATTCGAATATTTTTTATAATAGTAATTAGTGAACCCATCAGGGCCCGGGGCCTTAAACTGCGGCAGACTTTTAATGGCGCGGGATAGCTCTATTTCCGTAAAGGGTGCTTGTAGGGCGGAACCATCCGTTTCTGAGAGGGAAGGCAGATTCAGGCCGCCCAAGAAGTTGTTTATTTCTTCAGTGGAAGGTTGATGAGTCGATTGATCATCTTTCAGATTATATAAACTATAATAATAGTTCCTGAATTGTTCACTTATCTCCTGAGGGTGGGTGATGCGACCCCCCCTGGCGATCTAATAAAAACGCAGTTCTCTGTTTGGCATTACACTTTTTGATCATTTTGGCTAGTAAGGCTCCAGGTCTATTACCCTGGGTATAAAACCCCAACTGCATAGATTTGGACATAGTCAAATATCGTGACATAAGCACACTTTGGAGTTGGCCTCTGAGATCTTTGATACGGAGGGAAATGTCCGGAGTTACTTGTTTTTAATTAAGGGACTCTAAATTGCGTAGTTGGGAGAGAATATCTGCAGTTGTTTTTTCCCTTTTTTAGTCTGGACGCGGCCTGAATCCCCATTCCCCTCATGTACGCCTTGTGAGCGTTCCATAAAGAGTAGCAGTTATTGGAAGAAGGAGAATTCACCTGGAAGTATAACTTGAGGTAGTCATTCATAAGATCCTTAGTCATTGGGTGATCTAGTACCAGATCATTTAGCTTCCAGGAAGAAAAGGGAGGGGAGGGGGATGTATCTGAAACTACCACAGTAATCGGGGCATGGTCAGACCACAATATAGTTCCATTCTGTGATGTGGACATATATCGCAGGCTACGTTTACACACCAGGAACATATCAATTCTAGAGTACACTTTGCGGGATGCAGAAAAATATGTGAAATCACGCTCGTTCCCGTGTTGGCAGCGCCAAATATCATATAGCTCCTCCCCGTGTACTGTGTTGTGCAATTGGGAGCGTGGCCTAAGCACGTTTGAGGAATCAATTGTAGGGTGCATTACCTCGTTAAAATCGCCGCCGATAATTAGTAATCCCTTCTCCACTTTCCAAACTTTACGAAGAATTTTATGAAAGGCCCTGAGTTGGTGAGAGTTCGGGAGATATAGGTTTACCAAGGTATACGTTATATGGTTAATATCACATATGAGGATCAGATATCTACCTTGGGGATCTAGAATCACCTCGTGTTCTTTAAAGACCACCGAGTCTTTAATTGCAGTAAGGACTCCTTTAGTTTTACTGGGGCTACTGGCCTGATAAACATGCGCGAATTTGGAATGTGTGCATTTAGGGGGGTTATGTTGTGAGAAGTGTGTTTCCTGTGCAAAAAAAACTTGCATTTCAAAGCTAACGCCTCTTTCTACATCATTTGTCGCTTGAAAGGGCTGTTAAGCCCTTTAACATTCAGGGAGGATATTGTAAAAGGCATGACATTTTACCTGAAGGTGCATTAGTGAGTATTAAATACCCGGTTGTCACCCGCTGGCTGCGGATAATCCGATCAAGGCATCTGGATGGACAGAACCTAACAACATTAGACATAAAAACCAAGAACATTAAAACAAAAGTGAAAAGCACATGGCGCCTACACTGCGCCGAACTGACCTCCATGGGGGGAGAGAAAAAGGCATCAAGGGTAGCATGTATCGCATAGGTATGGTCAGACAGTCACCTTGGAGAGTCGTTCAACTGGGCGACTTCAGCCCATTTCCCATTCGGGAGAAATGCGACGGGGAGATGCCCTAGAAGGGGTGACCGCAGTGTTGACGATCGGGATATTCCATTTTCGCAGCAGAGAGACACCGTCGGGCGGGGAAGACATCACATGAGTGGTTCCATTCTTGTTGACAATCAACTTGACCGGGAAATACCATTTATATTTGAGGTTGTGCTCCCGGAGAGTAGCTGTGATCGGTTGAAATTGCTTGCGAAGCATCAGCGTAGAGGCGGATAGATCCGGAAAAATCGAGACGTGGGTGTAAGGGTCAGGGAGTTTCCCCAGCCGTCTGGACTCTTGAAGGATACAATCCTTAGCTTGATAGAAATGTACTCTCGTTAATACATCCCTTGGAGAGTCGATAGGAGCTGATCGAGATTTAGGGATCCTGTGCGCTCTGTCTAAGGTCAGATCTAAAGGAGAGAGCATAGGTGACAAAGATTTAAACATATCCTGAAGATAGTTCTGTAAATCCGATGGGGAAACGGCCTCTGGGACCCCCCGCACCTTCAGGTTGTTCCGTCTGGATCTATCTTCCTGATCCATTAATTTGGACTTCAGGCATATCACTTCTTCTTTAAGACCAGAATGAGCGTCTATAAGCGTATTATGTGCTCCAGCGTAATCCCCCATTTTGCGTTCAATGTGGTCAGTGCGGCCTCCCAACTCATCCACCGACGTTTGAATCTGTGCCATCATTTTGTGTAATGTCTCCGATATGGAGCTCTGTAACGACTGTATTAACCCCTTCATTATAGCAGTAGTGAGGGGGGCATCATCTGGGATAACCGCCATCTCAGGGACATGAGGAGCTGTAAGGCCGCCTGCCTGGGCCGTTAATGGAGAGGGAAAGTGTGATGTCTTGTGCATCGGGCCCGTGCTGTTAGGCGAGGAGGATGCTGAGCGAGTCGCTCCCTGTTTGGCCGGGTTACCCCCATCTTCTGAGTTCCCCTGGGGAGCTGTGTCCCGTTCTACTGACTGACCTGACCTGTCCGTCGGTGGGGCGCAGGGACGCTCTTCCTCCATCTCAAGAGGCGATCCGGCGCCATATTGGGTGTGTTCCGTCGCTGGGAAGTAATCCGGGAGCTTTTTCAGCTCTAACTTCGCTCCCCGTCTCTTTGTCATGGTGCTCCGTAGTGCTAGGAGGATTAAGGAATGATGCCCTCGTACTGCCTCTTCGTTACAAGGCGAACTGTCGCTGTGAGCCGCTGTATAGCTACAGGTTGTGCAGGAGGACTTGTCTCACACCGCCATCTCAGTCAGCGGCAAGCTCCGCCCCCCAGGATATGTTTTTCTATTAAACAGTTTTGATAAATGCGGCTCAATGTGCTGTGCTTGTTATTATGGTGACGGCAGCCATCTTGTTACAGTCAAAGGCAGTTGGTGTGAGCAGCCTGATACTGGATAGAACTATATAAAATTTGTTTGTTTGAAGCCCGATTTTTCATTGGTTTAAAATCAGGGAATAGCTATTTTTGATTGGACATTGAACAAAGTTTGCCTCCTTTTGCGATTTTTGATTGGATTAAAAATCGCTTTTACTGAAAGTCACTTTTACTGAAATTTACTTTTCACTGCCATTCACTTTTCAATTTTCATCGAAGTACACACTTGCCTGATCGTGATTTTTGATTGGTTGAAAAGCCAACCAATAGCGATTTTTGATTGGTTGATAAACAAACCAACACGATTTTTGATTGGCTGTAAAACAAACCAGTAGCGATATTTGATTGGATTGGACAGTTCACAAAGTTTGCCTCCTTTTGCAGAATTTGATTGGTTTAAAAGTCACTTTGATTGTTTGAAAAACAAACCAATAGCGATTTGTGATTGCATTGGATATCAAACAAAGTTTGTCTACTTTTGCCACTTTTGATTAGTTTAAAAGTCCCTTTTACTGAAATTTACTTTTCACTGACCATGGCTCCCAAAAGAAAAACTCCTGAACAAAGAGAAGGTTGATGCTTGGCTCAAATAATACGTCGAGCAGCAGAAACGCCAGAAATGACCAATGCTCGGCTTGAAGATCAAAGATTGCGACAAGCGACCGCGAGAACTGAAGAAATACCTCAAGCGACTGATCGTCGGATTCGAGCACAAGGCGCAAGAAATATTGTTTCTCGACGAATATCTTGTGCCACCTGGCATGTGCTGCTCTGCTGGCAAGGTTCAACTACCCCCACTTACTGCACCACCAGAACCACTCAAGCCACTGATGACTGCGAACACTCCCCAAACCAAGCACTTTCTGGGAAATTTGAGGCGCTACAACTCTTGCTTTCAGATGACTTCTTTTGGTGTGAACGAAATTTGAGAAAGAGGTTTCATGCCCACCTTCAAAATTCAGGGACAAGTTTGCCATCGACTTGGATCGCTCCTGCCAAGCTTCAAGTTCAGCAATGACAGCGCAACGTCCCTGGAACTCGGGCCAACATTTTGCTGGAACTGAAGCAGATGCTTCACAAACATCACTGTTATGTCGAGATATTCAAGAGCTCTTTGGAAATTATGACTTTGGATAACTACAAAAAGGTTATCAAGGCTGACCGAATGCCAACAGGAGAGCATGAGCGGCAGCGATACAATGCACCAACTGTCAATGAAGTTGCTGTCGTCATCGTTGGGGAATTTGAAAATCGGGATATTGTGCTGCAGAAGCGTGGTAATCAATTGCAGAGAGTTTCTGAAACCCATCGATCATATGACACTCTTCAGTCCCCATTGATCTTTTGGCAAGGTGAAGACGGATACGATATTCAAATGTTCCAAACAAATCCAAGTACCGGAAATGTTACCACCGGGAAAAAAGGTTCGTGCATGGCCTTCTACGCCTATCGAATTATGATGCGGGCAAGCCATTCAAATCAACTGTTCATGTGCCAAAATCTTTTCCATCAGTTTTTGGTTGATATGTATGCGAAAATCAAAACGGAGCGACTTCGTTTCATCCGTTTCAATCAGAAGGCACTTCACGCTGAAAGCTATATCCACCTTCGAGATGCTGTCGTCAACGATGGAAATACGAGCAATGTTGGTCAGATGGTTATCTTGCCTTCCAGCTTCACAGGGAGCCCATGAATACACTCAAGACTCCATGACATGTGCAAAAATACGAAAGGCCTGACCTGTTTATTGCTTTTACGTGCAACCCAACATGGAAAGAAATTCGCCAAGAGCTCTTGCCAGAACAATCGGCGTCTGATAGATACGATCTTGTAGCCCGAGTCTTTCGACAAAAGGTTATCAAGTTCATGAATGTCCTCACGAAGGGCAAGGTATTTGGAGAAACTCAATGCTTCATGTGCACAATCGAATGGCAAAAACGAGGTTTGCCTCACGCACATATACTGATATGGCTGAAGGAGAAGATCCGACCAAATCAGATCGATTCTGTCATGAGTGCAGAGATCCCAAATGCACAAGAAGATCAAAAGCTATTCGACATCATCATGAAGAACATGGTCCATGGACCATGTGGAAGACTGAATCCAAGCTCCCCATGAATAAAAGATGGCTTCTGTACAAAGAGATTCCAAAGAAAGCTGATCCATGAAACTCAGTCTGGAGATGATGGTTATCCACTTTATCGCAGAAGAAAAGTGGGAGAAGGCGGGTTCACTGCATTGATGAAGATGAAGATTGGCAATAGTTACCAGGACATCGAGGTAAACAACAGATGGATTGTACCCCACTCGCCATTTCTTTACAAGATCTTTCAATCTCACGTCAATGTTGAATAGTGCAACTCAGATAAGGCGATCAAGTACATCTGCAAATATGTCAACAAAGGATCGGATCAAGCAGCATTTGGCTTGGAAAGACAAGGAATAACAACTGATGAAATCAATCGCCAAGAAAGACAAAAACGAACAATTGATGAAATCGATCGCTTCCAAACTGGACGTTACATCAGTAGCAACGAGGCTGTATGGTGAATTTTGGACTTTCCAATTAACGACCGCTATCCGACGGAAACTGCTGCACAACAAGTTTTGCAGCCCAAAGACACCACGCTGACAGCATTCTTCAAGCTTTACCAACAAGATGGATTTGCAATGACACTTCTATACTGTGATGTTCCAAAGTATTATACGTGGAATAAATCTACAAGAGTTTTCAAGTGAAGAGTCCAAGGTACACCAGTTGAAGGTCATGTTGGAATCAAGTCAAGTGATGCTCTTGGCAGAGTCTACACAGTTCACCCAAACAACCATGAGTGCATCTACCTCTGGTTGCTTCTTCACACAGTAGCAGGCAAGACAGAGTTTGTTAGCCTCAAGACTGTTGGTGACCATGTTTGTACAACCTATCGGCAAGCATGTCAAGAAAGGGGACTACTTGAGAGTGATCCTCATCGGGACAAGACTTTCAAGGAAGCAGCAACCTGCCAATTACCAGTAAGCTTCTGAAACCTATTTGCTGTCATTCTCATGACGTGTGGACAATCATAGCCACTTGAACTGTGGGAAAAGTGCAAACAGCACCTCTCGGAGGATGTTCTTCTGCAAGCACGACGGCAAAACCCGGGACTCCAATTGGACAGCTGTACTCCGCAAATGTTCAACATGTCATTGATCCTACTTGAAGAAAAGACCCTCATGATGGTTGGAAAGAGACGAGCAACTGGGACTTCCCGCGACGGAAAGGAACAACGACGAAAGACTTGGACGGGAATTGCTTCAAGAAACAAGCTATGACATGAGCGCTCTGGAGACTTATCTTGAAACGAACCTCTTTTGGTTGCTGACCAAACGACGGCGTACAATCAGATCTTGGACATGGTTGTGAAAAACATTGGCTGCTCCTGGCGGAACAGGAAAGACGTTTGTCATAAACCTGTTGTTGGCAAAGATCCAACAACAATCCAGGATTTCTCTGGCTGTTGCTTCCTCAGGCATTGCGGCAACATTGATTGATGGTGGCAAAACTGCCCATTCAGCATTCAAATTACCGCTCAACTTGACTCAAGATGCATCTCCTGTTTGTAACATCAGCAAAGGTACTGGTGTGGCAAATGTCCTGCAAGAATGTTTGATGATTGTCTGGGATGAATGCACGATGGCACATAAGTTGGCGCTTGAAGCTCTGGATCAAACTTTGCAGGACTTACGTGGAAACAATACAGTCATGGGAGGTGTTGTCTTGGTGTTGGCCGGTGATTTCCATCAGACATTGCCTATTGTTCCAAAGGGAACACCAGCAGACGAATTGAAAGCTTGCTTGAAGCAGCCGTTGTTGTGCAGGCATGTGAAGAAGATGAGTCTGACTACCAATATGCGAGTTCATCTGCATAGAGATGCCACAGCTGGTGAGTTTTCCAGCAGATTACTCAATCTGGGGAATGTAGATGTTCAAGTTGACAATGGGACAGATCTGATCAGCTTCCATGATGATTTCGCAAATTTTCCAAAGTCGGTGGAAGAGTTTACAGTGTCTTTCCCAACATCGCCTTCAACTACAGAGATCATGAATGGTTATGTCAACAGGCAATACTGGCTCCATAGAATGATTCTATCAACGCCATCAATCAGCAAATTCAAATGACTCTGCCAGGTCAAGAAAAGCTGTACAAGTCCACCGACATAGTTATTAACCCCAATCAGGCAGTGTACTATCCGACAGAATTTCTCAACTCTCTCGAGCCGCCTGGCTTACCTGCCCATCGATTTGAAGTTGAAGGTTGGCTCTCCTATCATGCTGTTGAGAAACATTGACACTCTAAAACTTTGCAACGGGATGAGGCTGTGTCAAGAAGTTGATGGATCACGTCATCGAGGCCACCATACTAACAGGATGTGCAAAGGGGGAAGTTGTCTTTATTCCTCGCATTTCCCTCGCTCCAAATGATGTTCCTTTCGAGTTCAAGCGGCAACAGTTCACAGTACGCTTAGCCTTCACAATGACAATTAACAAGGCTCAAGGTCAATCCCTGAAAGTGGCAGGAATACACCTTCAAAGTCCCTTCTTTTCCCATGGGCAACTATATGTTGCTTGCTCGAGAGTCAGTACTGGAAAGAATCTCTACATCTTGGCACCGGATCAAAAATCAAAAAACATTGTTTACAAGAAAGCGTTGGAATAGAAACATGCAGTCCTAAATCAACACTATATAAATCTGTAATGCATATATTGCTTCATTTCATTTCTTTTATGCTTCCAATAACATTATTTACACTCTCTAGCAATTCAATTCATATTGAGAGGTAGCAATTAAATTCATACTGAGAGGTATTTAAATATTGAGCTTTTACTCTATCTATACCGTAAGTCAACCTCCCGAGCAACGCCGGGTATAAAAGCTAGTTTATTATATGCTTGAATGCACACAGGCTTCATCGTGGATGATGTGAATCCATGTGTGGGGACAGGGGTGCATCTGGCGTCATGCATAGTTGTCAGCATGCATGCATGTTTTTTGTCTCTAAATTCGAGACACAGGATCCAATCCTGCAGCAATGCTCTTCTTTCGCCAATTTGCAGGGAGTGGCAGATGAATGTCTAGGGAAGGTGCCTCCGATTTTTTTTCACACTGTCCCACACACCACTGTTTTTTTTGTCTAGAAGTCATTTGAACAGGGGTACACTTGTGTACCAATTGTCCAAGTACAAGATGCACCCCTGATCAAACAGTGGGTGCAGGAGGTCCCACAGTATCTTCCAACTGGTCATTATGCAGGGTGGACAGTCTGGGAGCTGTATTGTCCTGTCCTTCCCCTCATAAATCCGGAAAGCATGTGTGTATCTGGTCTCAGATTCACACAGCTTGTATACCTTGTTCCCGTACCTGGCGCGCTTATTGGGCAAAACCTTAGCCTGCCCTTGAAGTGCACCAGGGATTCATTCATTGAGATTTATTTTTGAGGGGTGTAAATTGACCAAACATTTTGGGATAAAATGTTAATGAGGGGCCAAATTTTAAAAAGTCTTTTAAAATTGGGGTCATCCTGGGGGAGGTCATAGGGAGTTATCACTAAAATGTAGAAATTTATGAAGGGCTTCAAAGCGAGGTCTGGTCATTGTACTATGGTAAAGAGGACAGTGATATAAAATGTCCTTCGACCAGTAGGATCTCACTTTGGGCTTTTTAATGAGACCCATGTTGAGGAGTAACCCCCAATATTTTAGCATTTCGGCACAATTAGTGGAATGCCATCTATTGGGCTGTACATGAAAGGAGTTGGGGTGTTCCAAAATAAATTGCTGGGCATAAAGATTAGTTTTGTCCACCGTAAGCTGGATCAAATCATCAGAAAGAACTATTTAAAAAAAAACATTACAGGCAGCTCTTTTGTCTGCACATGAATTCCTGTTACAACAGTAAATTCTGTGATTTGGGGGGTGACCAATCACAGCTGGCAGTTCCTGGGTGAGGCAGAACCTGGCACTAAGTCGACTGCACTATTGATTCTGTTGAAAAAACGGAAATCTGCCGGAACAATGACAAACGGAAACCATTAGCAATGTTTCCGTCACCATTGATATCAATGGTGATGCAAACAGAAGCTAAGGTTTCCGTTTGACTTTCTATTGAGGGGGTTCCACGACGGAAACCTCCGACGGAACCGCTCAATGGAAAGCCAACGCTGATGTGAATAGGCCCTAACTGACAAGCTGATGGACTGACAGGCTAAGGGACTGGCACTGACTACTGACATGACTATTTGACGGTGACAGATTGACACTGATGGACTGACAAGTGACACGACCGATTGACGCTGACGAACTGACAACTGACGTTACGGATTGAAACTGACGACTAACACAATGGATTGATGCTGACAAACTGATAACTGACGTGACTAATTGGCATGACGGATTGACACTGACAGACTGACAGACTGATAAGTGATGCGACACATTGAAGCTGACAAACTGACGCTACGGATTGACACTGATGAACTGACACTATGGATTAACACTGACAAACTGAGAACTGACACAATGGATTGACGCTGACTAACTGACAACTGATGCGACTAATTGGCATCGACGAGCTAGACAACTACCTTAGGACTAAATCTATTTTTTTTATTTTTTGTAAATTAAGGTAAAAAAAAAAAATTCTCCCTTACACACTGGGTGGTCGAATTTTGGGGCTTTAACGCCTCAAAAAATTCCTCAAAAACTGAAGCTGAATGCCTACAAACATCTGCCCATTGAAATCAATGGGAAAAACAGCATTTAGTTCATACGGGGTGTCTTTTTACGCCTCGGTTTTTAAAAAAACGGAGCGTAAAAAGACGCTCCGTAAAATGAAGTAGCATGTCACTTATTGAGGCATTTTTTGGAGCTGATTTTCCATTGAACACTATGAAAAATGCCTCAAAAAACGCCTAAAAAAACTGGGTTCACACTGAGTTTTTTTATTAGTTTTTTGACGCGGAAACCGCGCCACAAAACTCGTCAAAAATGGTCCGAAAAAGCGGTAAAAACATCTCGTGGGAGAAAGAAGGGACATGCCCTATCTTCGGACGTTTACGCCTCTGACCTCCCATTGACATCAATGGGAGGCAGAGAAAGCGTATTTTACGGCGTTTTATGCCCGCAGCGCTCAATGGCCGTGCAGGGAGAGGAAATTTTGCCTCAAACTTCGAAACGGAATTTTGAGGCAGAATTTCCGCCTGCAGAAAACTCTGTGTGAACCCAGCCAAAAGAAGCTCCAAATGAAAAGAAGCTTAATTTTCAGCTTCAAAAACGCCTGAAATTTTCAGTAATTTTTTGGTAAGCGTATGAATATACCTTTAGGGCATGTTCACACTCAGTGAGCAAAAATGTCTGAAAACAGGCGAAAACAGCTCCTGATTTTTTGATGTTTTTTTAAGAACTCGCGTTTTTCGATGCGTTTTTTACGGCCGTTTTTGGAGCTGTTTTTCAATGGAGTAAATGGAAAACACCTCCAAAAACGTGCCAAGAAGTGTCCTGCACTTCTTTTGACAAGCCGTCATTTTACACGCCGTATTTTGACAGCGACGCGTAAAATAAAGGCTCGTGGGAACAGAACATCGTAATTCCCATTGAAAGCAATGGGCAGATGTTTGTAGGTGTAATAGGGGCATTTTTTCAGGCGTAATTCGAGGCATAAAATGTCCGAATAACGTCTGAAAACACTGCGTGTGAACATACCCTTAGACTTATATACACTGTCAACACAGCGATCGACGGTGTTGGACTGCTATGATGGGTCCATTGCCGGTGACATGGGAGTGGCAGCTGTCTGTAACAGCTGATCTTCCGGTTCTCGTACACTGTCCGTTATAACAATGAGCTCCGGGACCGGTATAGTAACTGTACATCCTGGTTCGGCAAGTAACGTCTCGCCAGGGCGTACAGTTACTGTCTCGTGCGGATAGTGTTTAAAGAAGTACTCCCATGAAAGCATTATTCCTATGCAACCAAATATGCAACTCAGCTCTCTACTCACTGAAATATCTCAACAAGGAGATGAACAACCGGAGCAGGTAAAAAAGAGGTGAAATCCTCAACACCACAAAAAAACTGAGACAAAATGATAGTTTTTTACCGCTCAGACGGTTGTAGATGTAAAGTCTGAAGTGTCCATCAAGGGTTTGATCTTCCCCCAGCTAGCATGCAGAAAGAACGATCCAAATTTCCACTGGTGTGTATATCTCGCTGGTACTTGTGGTTCCACACAGAAATGAAACTGCAGAAATGCAACTGCTTGCTGTGTAGATCCTCGTACTTGATGTTCTAAATCTCCAACAAGGGAGAAAAAGGAGATAGTGCACTACCTTTTGGAAACTACAAATTCCACGAGTTTATTCCATAGTTACAAAAATAGATATAGATAAAAGCATAAGATAAGCTCTTGTAACACGCCAAATAATGCAACCCAATTATTATTCCTATACCCTTCAGTAATGAGGATCTTGTACACATATGTAATTTGTATTTTATCACCCAGCAAGTATCTCAATTTGGGTCACCTGTGCAGTCACTTGATCACCAGTCTGACTAACTTGTTCACACAGCGTCTTATGTTTGGACGGGAAAACAGTTTCTCGATGTAAGTCTATAAGTGTCACAATATGGGGTGTGGACCCACTGGGCCGTACCGCGTAGCGGGATGGCAGCTGGCCAAACAGGTAAGTACAGAGTTCAATTAGTTCAGCGAGGGTACCTGAGGCAATCGTAGGCAGTAGCGAGGCAGGCACGTCCAGGACCAGGCGAAGGGAAGTCGTCAGGTGAGGCGTAGCAGTTCAAGTGTAGACTGTAGCACAGTACGGCAATAGCACAGGATGGCAATAGCACTAGGTAGCACGGAAACAGGATACAGGATACAGGAGCAAGGTACACTGGGAAACTGGAAGACACTGGGAGACCATAAGCATGACAAACAATGGGTAACGAACAAAGCTCTGGCAAAGAGCAAGGGGGCAGAGCCCCTTTTATAGCCCAGGGCATCCTGGGCTATATTGCAGAGTTACTGCAAAAATGTGCGCACTGGCCCTTTAAGGCCGTGCAAGCGCGGGCACACGCGCCCGCCAGAGACACTCTGAATCTGGAAGTGAGTGCCGGCGCCTGACAGGGGGACGACGCTGCAACGAGGTAAGCTGTCCATGGCCAATGCCGTCGAGGTTAACGACCGAACGACGGACCGTGGCCATAGACGTTACAATAAGACTTACATTCAATATAGAATTCAAACTGTCAGATCCGTGAAACAGCGCCCGAAGATCGCTATTGACTTATAATGGTGTCCGTTGTGTGCCTGTCATGGTTGTCTGTCTTTTTATTTGTAAAAAAAAAATTTTACGTGAAGTGTGACAGAATCTGCAATGAAATCTGCGAAGATGCCTCCAACATAGATGTAAACAGAGAGACCTAAGGGCAGGTTCAGACGTGGAGGAATTGCTGTTGAATTCCGCTGCAGACAGTCCGCAGTGGAATTCTCCAGCGGCCGTTTTTTACATTTGTTTCTATACATTTTTAGGAAACTTAGTTCAGACGTTGCGGAAAACTCCCCTGCGGACCATAGGCTGCGTGCGGAATTTTCAGTCCGCATGCACTGTCTGTTGCGGAGAAGAAGCGGAATTTCGCTGCGTATTTCAGCCTTTGCAATGCAAAAACTGAAATCCGTGGCAAGTCCGCTGTGTTTTCTGCCACGTCTGAATTACCTGTCAAATATGCAAATGTTGGTGCAGATTAGTTGCGTAATTGCCCCGAATCTGCACCAACATTTGCAGTGGAAAAACTCTGCCACGTCTGAACGTGTCCTAAGTGTATGATTATATATGATTATGATTACATATTTATTATGTTCTGTTTAGAAAATCTAAAGTTGTTTGGAGGCACAAAAAACATGACATTGTTATATTAACCCCTTCAGGACCAAGCTCATTTTGGCCTTCAGGACCAGACCCATTTTTTCAAATCTGACATATTTCACTTTATGTGGTAATAACTCCGGAATGTTTTTACCTATCAAAGCGATTCTGAGATTGTTTTCTCGTGACACATTGGACTTTATGATAGTGGAAAAATGTGGTCGATAAATTCAATATTTACCAGTGAAAAACACCCAAATTTTGTGAAAAATTGCAAAAATTTGCATTTTTCTAAATGTAAATGTATCTTCTTGTAAGACAGGCAGTTATACCACACAAAATTGTTGCTAATTAACATCCCCCACATGTCTACTTTAGATTCGCTTTGTTTTTTGAACATCCTTTTATTTTTCTATGACGTCACAAGTCTTAGAACTTTAGCAGCAATTTCTCACATTTTCAAGAACATTTCAAAAGGCTATTTTTACAGGGGCCAGTTCAGTTGTGAAGCTGCTTTTAGGGCCTTATATATTAGAAAACGCCAAAAACTCACCCCATTTTAAAATCTTCACCCCTCAAAGTATTCAAAACAGCATTTTGAAAGTTTCTTAACCCTTTAAACGTTTCACAGGAATTAAAGCAACGTAGAGGTGAAATTTTCAAATTTCATTTTTTTTTTTGCAGAAATTCATTTTTAATCTATTTTTTTTGTAACACAGAAGTTTTTACCAGAGAAATACAACTCAATATTTATTGCCCAGATTCTGAAGTTTTTAGAAATATCCCATATGTGGCCCTAGTGTGGTAATGGACTGAAGCACCGGCCTCCGAAGCAAAGGAGCACATAGTGGATTTTGGGCCTCCTTTTTATTAGAAAATATTTTAGGCACCATGTCAGGTTTGAAGGGCTCTTTCGGTGCCAAAACAGTGGAAATCCACCAAAAGTGACCCCATTTGGGAAACTACACCCCTTGAGGAAATTATCTAGGGGTATAGTGAGCATTTTGACCCCGCAGGTTTTTTGCAGAAATTATTGGAAGTAGGCCGTGAAAATGAAAATCGACATTCTTTCAAAGAAAATATAGGTTTAGCTATTTTTTTCTAATTTCCACAAGGACTAAAGGAGAAAAAGCACCACAACATTTGTATAGCGATTTCTCCCGAGTAAAACAATACCCCACATGTGGTTATAAATGGCTGTTTGGACACACGGCAGAGCTTAGAAGGGAAAGAGTGCCATTTGGCTTTTGGAGCTCAAATTTAGCAGAAATGGTTTGCGGAGGCCATGTCGCATTTGCAAAGCCCCTAAGGGACCAAAACGGTGAAAAAGCCAAAAAAGTGACTCCATTGAGAAAACCACACCCCTTGAGGAATCCATCTAGCGGTGTAGTGAGCATTTTGCCCCCACAGGTGTTTCATAGATTTTATTAGAATTGGGCAGTGAAAATAAAAAAAAATCCTTTTTCCTCAACAAGACGTAGCTTTAGCTCCAAATTTTTAATTTTCTCAACAAATAACGGAAAAAAGAACCCCAACATTTGTAAAGCAACTTCTCTGGAGTACGGCAATACCCCACACGTAGTCATAAACTGCTGTTTGGGCACACGGCAGAGCTCAGAAGGGAAGGAGCGCCATTTGCTTTTTGTGTACAGATTTTGCTGCATTTCGTTTCTGGTCGCTATGTTGCATTTGCAAAGTCCCTGTGAGACCAAAACAGTCAATCCCCCCCAGAAGTGACCCCATTTTGGAAACAACACCCTCAAAGTACTCACCTAGGGGTGTAGTGAGCATGTTAACCCCACAGGTGTTTTGCAGAAATTCGTGTGCACACGATGTTGGAGAGTGAAAATGGGAATTTTTCCATAAATACGCCAATATGTGGTGCCCAGCTTGTGCCACCATAACAAGACAGCTCTAAATTATTATGCGGTGTTTCCCTGTTTTAGAATCACCCTAAATGTGGCACTAATCTTTTGCCTGGACATTCGACAGAGCTCAGGAGTGAAAGAGTACCATGTAAAATTGAGGCCTAATTTGGCGACAAATAAAGTATTGGTTCACAATTGCAGCGGCTTTGATGTGAAATAATAAAAGAAACCCCTGAGAAGTGACCCCATTTTGGAAACTGCACCCCTCAAGGCATTTATTAAGGGGTGTAGTGAGCATTTTCACCCCACGTGTCTTTTCCATAAATGATTGCGCTGCGGAAGGTACAAATTAAAAATTTTCCCTAGATATGCCAATTCAGTGTCAATTATGTTGTGGCCAGCTTGTGCCACTGGGGACACACACCCAAAAATTGTTAAAAGGGTTCTCCCGGGTATGGCGATGCCATATATGTGGAAGTAAACTGCTGTTTGGGCACATTGTAGGGCTTAGATGGGTGGGAGCGCCATTTGGCTTTTGGAGTGTGGAATTTGCTTGGTAATAGTTTTGTTTGGAGTATCACTGGTGTTTCCGTTTATAATGTGGGGCATATGTGAGCTCGGCAGAGTACATCAGGGGCATAGTTAGGTGGTATAATAATAAGGTAAAAAAAATAATAAAATGATCCATAGATGTGTGTTACGCTGTGATCGATCCTTTCTGCACAGGCCGGTCTCGCACTGATAAATGTCCTTCCTTATCCCCCTTTTGGTACATACTCCGCACCTTTGCAGTTTGGGGAATTTTGCCGGGAAAGTGTTGTCCTGGTATAATACGGGCGCCCTCGCTTCTAGCAGATATGTTTTGGCCCTCCCCTTCCTGGTTCCCTAATTTTAGTGCCTTGATACATCGCCTTTTGAAACAGAAGAAATGTTACCCTCGGGCCGGCACAACTGGATATTTTTATTTCCTGAATTATTGGAGCCTTAACTTATTTTATTTTTTCATAAACGTAGTGGTATGAGGGCTCTTTTTTAATGGAACGAGCTGTAGCTTTTATTGGTACCATATTGGGGTACATGCGACTTTTTGATCACTTGTTATCCTTTTTTTGGGAGGCAAGTTGACAAAAAAACAGCAATTCTGCCATTGTTTTTTTTTTAAATATATATATACAGTGGAGGAAATAAGTATTTGATCCCTTGCTGATTTTGTAAGTTTGCCCACTGTCAAAGTCATGAACAGTCTAGAATTTTTAGGCTAGGTTAATTTTACCAGTGAGAGATAGATTATATAAAAAAATAAAAAAAAAATCATATTGTCAAAATAATATATATTTATTTGCATTATGCACAGAGAAATAAGTATTTGATCCCTTTGGCAAACAAGACTTAATACTTGGTGGCAAAACCCTTGTTGGCAAGCACAGCAGTCAGACGTTTTTTGTAGTTCATGATGAGGTTTGCACACATGTTAGATGGAATTTTGGCCCACTCCTCTTTGCAGATCATCTGTAAATCATTAAGATTTCGAGGCTGTCGCTTGGCAACTCGGATCTTCAGCTCCCTCCATAAGTTTTCAATGGGGTTAAGGTCTGGAGACTGGCTAGGCCACTCCATGACCTTAATGTGCTTCTTTTTAAGCCACTCCTTTGTTGCCTTGGCTGTATGTTTTGGGTCATTGTCGTGCTGGAAGACCCAGCCACGAGACATTTTTAATGTCCTGGTGGAGGGAAGGAGGTTGTCACTCAGGATTTGACGGTACATGGCTCCATCCATTCTACCATTGATGCAGTGAAGTAGTCCTGTGCCCTTAGCAGAGAAATACCCCCAAAACATAATGTTTCCACCTCCATGCTTGACAGTGGGGACGGTGTTCTTTGGGTCATAGGCAGCATTTCTCTTCCTCCAAAAACGGCGAGTTGAGTTAATGCCAAAGAGCTCAATTTTAGTCTCATCTGACCACAGCACCTTCTCCCAATCACTCTCAGAATCATCCAGATGTTCATTTGCAAACTTCAGATGGGCCTGTACATGTGCCTTCTTGAGCAGGGGGACCTTGCGGGCACTGCAGGATTTTAATCCATTACGGCGTAATGTGTTACCAATGGTTTTCTTGGTGACTGTGGTCCCAGCTGCCTTGAGATCATTAACAAATCCCCCCCCCCCCGTGTAGTTTTCGGCTGAGCTTTCACCTTCCTCAGGATGAAGGATACCCCACGAGGTGAGATTTTGCATGGAGCCCCAGATCGATATCGATTGACAGTCATTTTGTATGTCTTCCATTTTCTTCCTATTGCACCAACAGTTGTCTCCTTCTCAGCCAGCGTCTTACTTATGGTTTTGTAGCCCATTCCAGCCTTGTGCAGGTCTATGATCTTGTCCCTGACATCCTTAGAAAGCTCTTTGGTCTTGCCCATGTTGTAGAGGTTAGAGTCAGACTGATTAATTGAGTCCTGTCTTTTATACAGGTGACCATGTAAGACAGCTGTCTTTAATGCAGGCACCAAGTTGATTTGGAGCGTGTAACTGGTCTGGAGGAGGCTGAACTCTTAATGGTTGGCGGGGGATCAAATACTTATTTCTCTGTGCACAATGCAAATAAATATATATAATTTTGACAATGTGATTTTCTTTTTTTTTTTTTATATAATCTATCTCTCACTGGTAAAATTAACCTAGCCTAAAAATTCTAGACTGTTCATGACTTTGACAGTGGGCAAACTTACAAAATCAGCAAGGGATCAAATACTTATTTCCTCCACTGTATATATATATATATATATATATACAGCGTTCACCATGCGTTATAAACTACATGTTACCTTTATTCTGCGGGTCAGTAGGATTCCGGCGATACCTAATCTATAGAACTTTTTTATAACTTTTTGCACAATAAAATTACTTTTGGAAAGAGAATGTATTTTTTCTGTCGCCATATTGTGAGAGCTATAACTTTTTAATTTTTTAGTCGATAGAGCTGTGTGAGGGCTTATTTTTTGCGAGACGAGGTATAGATTTTACAGGTACCATTTTTTGATGCATGCAACTTTTTGATCACTTTTTATTTCAATTTTTGGAAGACAGTGACCAAAAAAACAGTAATTATGGCAGTGTTTTTGAGGGTTTTTTTTTATGGCGTTCACTGCGCTGGATAAATAACATAATACTTTATAGTTCAGGTCGTTACGGATGCAGCGATACCAAATATGTATGTAGGGGGCATTCTCTCTTGCAAGTGTTGGGCTGTGGAGAACTTCTTTATGGATACCTGGTAGTGTTTTCTCCTTCAGGTTCCAATTGAGTTCCCTTGCCTATACATGAGCTGTTACTTTCCCCTGTCACACTGTGACACTTACTCTGTTGCTGCAGCAATGTATAAATGAGATCGCCTGAAATTCCCCTAGCAACTGGTGATGCGTTCTGCATCGTTGTGATTGGCTGTGATGTCATTAAGAGGCCGGTCTATGTTGGTGGGCGTCATTCTGGCGTTGTGACACACCGATTGGTCCTGGCTTTCCATCACGCCTCTGAAGGAGGTGGGGCTAGCCGTATAAGGCACTCGAGTTTCTCCGGCTCGTGTTAGACCATCTATCAGTGTCTCAGTACACGCCGGAGAATACAAAACAAACAGCAGAAAATGTACTGTTTGGCAGTTCATTAATAGTAAGCGAATTTAACCCCTGAGGACGTTGCCCTGTAGTTACAGGGCTGCAGAAACGCGTTGGGACGTTGCTTTACTGTGGTAACCAGACCACATCTACATTTGCTTAGGTCCCCTGTGCATGTCCAGAGTGTGGCACGTCTGTTTCTATGTGCATACAGGACATTTCAAGGAGGCTTGTTTACCTTTGCATCGCTATGGCAAGTGATTGAGGAGCACTACTGCTACCCCCGTCTTGTGCCATATCGATTGAAAGGTTTTTCAATATCACCTGTTTCCTGACATTTATCAGGGACCGTGGATCTGTGTGCCTACGCCTACACTCAGTACTTTTGGCATTTAGTGCCCTATTTTTAATACTATACAAATAAAACTACTCTTAACGTTTTTCTAGGCAGGACTATACAAATATGTATGGCTTTATTATTTTTTTCAATAATAAATGACTTGATAAGGGAAAAAGGGCGATTGTGTTTTATTTTATTACTTGAAACTTTTATTGTATGTTTTACAACTTTTATTTTTACTTTTTTGACACTTATTTAGTCCCACTAGGGGACTTAAATGTCCAACTGTTCGTTTGATGTTCTAATACATTGCACTACCTATGTAGTGCAATGTATTGGAACTGTCAGTTGTTCACTGACAGCAAGCCAATCAGGCTCCACCTCTGGGTGGGGCCTAATCAGCTTACATAATGGCAGACAGGAGTCCATTGTTAGGGCTCCTGTTGCCATAGTAACAGTCGCCAGCCTTGCCATCGCATGGCAAGGCTGCCGATTTGCTACAAACCTCTAGGATGCAGCTATCACAATGGATCGCTGCATCAAAGGGGTTAATGCCAGGAATCGGAGCTAGCTTCGGTTCCTGGCGATAGATCGGTGTGTCCGCTGTAACATACTATCTTATGGCAAAATCACTACATGACAATCTCCTCCACACATTTGCTAAGCCTTGAGTTCAAAGATCTGAATAATGAACCACAACTGGTTTGGAATTCAGCTGTGAATTTCAAGTAGGCCATAATTTACATGATCACAGTTAGGTGTTATCTCTTTGATGTCTGTACTGTGTGTTTATGGTCTTTTGTTTGTTCCCAGTTATTTTGTTGTCATTGTGTTTTCTTTTGTGGCTCCTTCACAGATTCTATTGTGGTATAATCCTGGTTATCAGTAGTTATGTAGTTATACTATATGGGTGTTGCCTGTATTTATAATACATAAGAAAGCCATTCCAGGAAAACAACTGGAGAACCAGCCAATGAATAGTGATGTATTTGCTTGTTCTGTGAACTTATATTAGGTTTAGAGGTACGGACAGGTAACATAAGTTCACTTATAGTGTTATGTTATGTTATTATGCGCACCTAGACCTTGAAATTCAAGATGATAATATATACTTAAAGAGTCTGAGAATCGAGCCTCCATCCCATTCCCTGAAAAGAGACTCAGAGGTGTCCTGATGGGAGAGCCTGTTTGGGTACAACCCCAAAGCAATTTTCTTCTTCAACCTGCTCATCCACCCTGTGATAGTACTGATGGGTGAAAAAACTTGCCGACCAAGTAAACTAGGTCAGGCGTAAAAGCATGAACTTAGACTAAGGACATAACAGCAATACTGTCCTGCGACCCGTAATCGTCAAGTTTATGTATATATATATATTGGTGTAATGTAATATGAATCAATGTGTCGTACAAAAACTTTCAAGGTGTACATATAGACATTCTAGGTGTAGATATGTGTCCGCAACATAGGCATAGTCAGTGAGGACGTGCGTGTCCCACAGTGAGTGAGTATGTACGTGTAGGCGAACATATATTTACAGCCTGTAGTCACCCAATTTGCATGATGACCTTTCACGTGTTTATGGAGGAGTAGTGAGAGAAGCTGGTTGAGCACAAATCTCTATATGTACATGTACCTTTCGTTTGGGGGGAATATTTTTGTATGTTTTATTATTTTAAATTTTGTATGTATGATTGGGTAGTGTGTAGGAACCCTTAGGGACTGGTAAGTTATAAGCACACCCTTGTAAGTATTTGCCACCTCAAACTGAGAACTGGTATGGTCAATATGATGATGGATTGAATGTCAGAGGGAAATGTAAGGTGATGCTCCACCCCACAGTAGATTCCTAGGTACCAAGACATCACCTCTTCCTCAGGGATGATAACCTGCCATGATAGAGACATGGATATCGGCCCACAAAGATTGTTTTGTCTTCAATCAAGATAATGAAAAGATTTTGAAAGATAACGGATTGCGTACAAAGGTTGTCGAAAGGCGGACTAAGCCATTCCAAGGCTGACCATGTGAGGGCACAAGTAGCCTTACACGGGTTGGCATGCTAAAATGGGATCGGCCGCTAAAAAAACCTGCTGACGCCGCTAAAGAGGAAAAGATTCATAAGAAAGATCAAGATCCAAGAAAGAAGATGATCAAGGATACAGACTTTGAGTTTCTATGGACTTTGAGACTGAGTTCTATGGACTGTGAAGGTTTTGTTTCAACCTCCTTCTATGGATCTTGAGGCTTCGTTCTATGGACTGAGAGATTTGATTTTTCAACTTCATTCTATGGACTTTGAGGTTTCTTTTCTTTCGACACTAGACTCCAGAGTCGGAGGACAGGCGGGAAGGTGTCCTTGAGGAGATAGCTGATGTCACGTATCTAGGTCCAATAGTATACTTCATTCCATCTACCACCATTACCAGTAACAAGGTTGAGGGCGTAATACAGAACAAGCACTTCCACAAATTTCATTGTCGTGTTCCCGACAACAGGGGGATTGTAAAGGCAAGTGTTTGATATATTTATATCTATGTACATGTAATTGTGGATATATATACCTTTGTCCCTCCAGAAAGGTGTATATTCATCTCCCTACCAGGTAATCAGACGCCCTGGGGGATGGAAACCATAAACAGTGAACTAATCCAGGAAGCTGGAAGTTCCAACTGCCCTTCCATCCCCCTACTAGATAATGGTATTCCATTAGGTAGCCATGAGGCCCAGGCCCCCCCCTTTCACGTGCATGAGCTGTGATGTCACACAGATGTGCACGGACAAGGTATAAGAGGGTCAACGGCCTCACACTCTCTCTCTTATTCCCTGCTACCAACGGGCTCCACTTCCCTCCTGGTCTGCTCTCTTTTCCTGCCTAACTGAAGACACACCAACTACCACATGGACCGCTAAATATCCACGTGTAGCAGCAGCTACACGTTATGCTCTGCCCCTCCTTACTTCAACCCTTTACCTGCATACCTGTTTAACCCTTTCCCACCATTTACCTGCTATCCTCTGGTTAACCCCTTAACGCTCCATGACCTACTATTAGGTCATGCTAACTATAGCGTTCGTGCTCAGTGACCTAATAGTAGGTCATGGAGTAAACACGGCGCCGTTCGCGCGGGGCGCGTTCATGAGCTGTGACAGCTGCTGTTTCAGACAGCAGACTATCACAGCTCAATGTGCAGGGACCGATCGCGGTGGTCCCCCGCCGATTAACCCTTTAGAAGCCGCGTTCATTAGCGAGCGCGGCTTCTTAAGGGTTAAGCCACAATCGACGGCCCGACCGACGATAGCGGGCCGCGATGGCTACTATGGCAACCAGAATCCTAACAATGGACTCTGGCTATGCCATCGACGGAAGCCTAGTGGGTCCTGACGAAGTCAGGACCCACTATGCTTGCTGTCAGTGAGTAGCTGACAGCTCTAATACACTGCACTACGCATGTAGTGCAGTGTATTAGAATAGTGATCAGGGCCTCCTGCCCTCAAGTCCCCTAGTGGGACAAAGTAATAAAGTAAAAAAAAAGTTAAAAAAAGATGTGTAAAAATAAGAAAATAAAAGTTTTAAAAGTGATAAAAGTAAAAATCCCCCCCCTTTCCCTTATCAGTCCTTTATTAATAAAAATATATAAACAAACAAATAAACTATACATAATTAGTATTGCCGCGTCCGTAACGGCCTGAACTACAAAATGATTTAGTTATTTATCCCACGCCGTGAACGCCGTAAAAGAAAATAATAATAATAAACCGTACCAGAATCACAATTGTTTGGTCACTTCACCTCCTAAAAAATTGAATAAAAAGAGATCAAAAAGTCGCATGTACCTAAAAATGGTACTGATCGAAACTACAGTTCGTTACGTAAAAAATAAGTCCTCGCACGGCTTTATTGATGGAAAAATAAAAACGTTATGGCTCTTAGAATATGATAAAACAAAAAGTGAATGATTTTTTACAAAACTTATTTTATTGTGCAAACGCCATAAGACATAAAAAAATGAAAAAATATCTGGTATCGCCGTAATCGTATCGCCCCGCAGACTAAAGTGAATATGTAATTTATAGCGCACGGTGCACGCTGTAAAAAAAATAGAATAAAAAAACAATAGTAGAATTGCTGTTTTTTAGTCAACACGTCACCTAAAAATAGAATAAAAACTGATCAAAAAGTCGCATGCACCCCATGAAAACTGCAATGAATTCCTCAAGGGGTCTAGTTTCCAAAATGCGGTCACTTTTGGGGGTTTTGCCACCACAACACTTCTTCAGGCACTTTGGAGGCCAGTGCTTCAGTTCATTACCGCACATGTAGGATATTTCTCAAAACTACAGAATCTGGGTAATACGTACTAAGTTGCGTTTCTCTGGTAAAACCTTTTGTGTTATAAAAAAAAATGGTATAAAAAGGATTTTCTGACAAAAAAAAATGTAAATTTCACCTCCTACTTTGCTCTAAATTCCCGTGAAACACCTAAAGGGTTCATAAACTTTCTAAATGCTGTTGTGAATACGTTGAGGTGTCTAGTTTCTAAAATGGGGTGTTTCATAGGGGTTTTTAATATATGGGCCCCTCAAAGCAACTTCAGAACTGAACTGGAACCTAAAAAAATAAATAAATTAGGCAATACTTCGCTTCTTCCATTATACTGATAATGAGCCGTGCCCACCCCGAGATGACCCCAGTTTTGACCGTTTGTATAAATGGAGACCCCTATTAGACCGTTTCAGTGCCCGGTTTTCCCAAGCATTCACCCCCGAGAAGTGTATTTCTATTGATGAGTCCTTGGTAGATTTTAAAGGGAGGGTTCAATTCCGCTCGTACCTGCCGGGTAAGAAGGCAAGGTATGGCGTGAAGATGTATAAGCTGTGCGAGAGTGCATCAGGGTATACCTACAAATTTAGGATATATAAAGGGAAGGACACCAGTATTCAACCCCCATAATGCCCCCCCTTACTGGGAGTTAATGCAAAAATTGTGTGGGGTTTGGTGCACGCACTGCTGGACCAGGGTTACCACCTCTACCTGGATAATTTTTATACCAGCATCCCATTCTTCAACTGCCCCGCTTCCAGTCCTGTGGCATGTGGCGCTGCTAGAAGAAATCTGAGAGGCCTCCCTAAGACTCTGCAGGGCAAACAAGAAGTCGGGGGGGGGGCACCCAGTACTTCTGGAAGCGAGGCCACACGCATCGTACAAGGGCAAAACTTTCCAGAAGTTCCCCAAACTGGCAAGAAGGGAAAAAGTCAAAAGAAGTGCAAAGTCTGCTATAAGAGGGGGATAAGGGAGGACACAATATAACAATGTAACACGTGTCCCGAAAAACCAGAGCTCTGTATGAAAGAGTGTTTTAAAATTTATCATACGTCCCTTGGTTTATAATTTACCCCAATTTTACTTACCCTGATGTACTCCGCACTGCTTATCCCCCTTATCTTTCCCTTCTAAGCCCTGCTGTGTGCCCAGGCAGCTGTTAACAGCCACATTGAGGGTATTGCCAAACCCGGGAGAACCCACATTACAGTTTATGGGGAGTAGGTCTTCGGTCAAAATGCTCACTACACCTCTAGATGAATGCCTTAAGGGTGTAGTTTTTAAAACGGGGTCACTTCTTGCGGGTTTCAATTGTACTGGTACCTCAGGGGCTTCTGCATACATGACTTCGCACCAGAAAATCCCCAGTAGGCCAAATGGTGGTTCTTTCGTTCTGAGCCCTCCCATGGGCCCAGGCAGCAGTTTATCACCACAAATTGGGTATTGCTGCACTTAGGACAAATTGCACAACAGAATGGGTTATTTTATTTCTTGTGAAAATAAGAAATTTTCAGCCAAAACTACATATTATTGGAAAAAATTAATTTTGTTTTAATTCCCAGCCCAATTCAAATAAGTTCTGTGAAAAAACTATGGGGTCAAAATGGTCACAACACCCATAAATTAATTCCTTGAGGGGTGTAGTATCCAAAATGGGTTCACTTCTGGTGGGTTTCCATTGCTTTGATACCTCTAGGGCTCTGCAAATGCGTCATGGCACCCGAAAACCAAACCAGCAAAATCTGGACTCCAAAGAACAAATAGCGTTCCTTTCCTTCTGAGCCCTCCCATGGGCGTAAACGGCAGTTTATCAACACAAATGGGGTATTGCCGCACTAAGGACAAATTGGGCAACAAAATGGGGTATTTGTTACGTGTTAAAATATGAAATTTTGATCACGAATTACATCTTATTGGAAAAAATTTCATTTTTTTAATTTCACAGCCCAATTCAAATAGGTGCTGTGAAAAAACTGTGCGGTCAAAATGCAAAATGGTAACAACAATCATAAATTAATTCCTTGAGGGGTGTAGTTTCCAAAATGGGGTCACTATTCGGGGATTCCTACTGTTTTGGCACCTCAACACCTCTTCAAACCTGGCATGCTGCCTAAAATATATTCTAATAAAAAAGAGGCCTCAAAATGCACTAGGTGCTTCTTTGATTCCGGGGTTTGTGTTTTAGTCCACGAGCGCATTAGAGACACATGTGGGACATTTCTAAAAACTGCAGAATCTGGACAATACATATTTAGTAGTGTTTCTCTGGTAAAACCTTCTGTGTTACAGAATTTTTTTTTAATAAAATTGAAATTCAGCAAGAAAAATTAAATTTGCAAATTTCACCTCCACTTTGCTTTAATTCTTGTGAAATGCCTGAAGGGTTAAAAAACTTTCTAAATGCTGTTTTGAATACTTTGAGGGGTCTAGTTTTTAAAATGGGGTGTTTTATCAGGGTTTCTAATACATAGGCCCCTCAAAGCCACTTCAGAACTGAACAGGTACCTTAAAAAAAAGGCTTTTGACATTTTCTTAAAAATATGAGAAATTGCTGTTTATGTTCTAAGCCTTGTAACGTCCAAGAAAAATAAAATAAATGTTCAAAAAATGATGCCAATCTAATGTAGACATATGGGAAATGTGAACTAGTAACTATTTTGGGTGGTATAACCATCTGTTTTACAAGCAGATACATTTAAATTCTGAAAAATTAAACTGAATATATCGACCAAATTTTACCACGAACATGAAGCCTAATGTGTCATGAGAAAACAATCTCAGAATTGCTTGGATAGGTTTAAGCATTCCGACGTTATTACCACATAAAGTGAAATATGTCAGATTTAAAAAATGGGCTCTGAGCCTTAAGGCTCAAACTAGGCTGCGTCCTTAAGGGGTTAAACCTTTCCCACCATTTACCTGCTATCCCCTGGTAACCCTTAGTGTACAGGGATAGTTAATGCTAGGAAGGAGTGGGACAGAAATAGTGAGCGTGTATTGTATTGCATTGTAACATAACTAACTTCTATGTATGTTTAGGTAAGTGGGTGGCAGTATAATTAGGACTGTGATACCGTGTTTATACTGTACTACGTATATAGTGTGAGTATACTCAGTATATATTAACGTGTTATATGTATTGGGGTATACTGAAACTATACTTTGATCAGTTACTGTGTTCTGTGTTTGGTGTATTTTATATGTAAGTGTGATTATTGTTAGTAATAAATATTACAGTTTATTTACTATACAATTGTATTTATTGTACGATCTTATCCCGTTGAGTAGAAGCAAAGCAAGTTTAACGTTAATATAAGGAAAAGGTAGGGGAACCAGGCATAACCCTAGTGACCCTGTTTATAAAGGAGGTAGTAATAGTGGGTGACACAAGTAGTTGAAACCCGCTATTATGCCAGCCCTTTTACACGTGTGTGTGTGTGTGTGTGTGTTGTATATATATATTATATATTATATATATATATATATATATATATATATAGTCCTTTTTCAGTGGTGCACAGAGGGGCAGCTCCCTGTGATATGCAGCTGTGACAACACATCACAGCTTTCTGAGAACCGACTAAACTTCCAGGATCACGTGAATGCTCTTCCATTCGGGCGATCAGGGCGTCTTTGGCAATAAAAACTTTTTGATAAGTGCTTTACTTTAAGATTAAAAGAGCAATGTTATGTTTTCATGCTTCAGGATAGATAAATAGAAGAATTGAAAAAAACAACTTACCCCCAAGGGAGAACTGTTACCTTCTTTCAGTGTGAAGTAGTTTTTATGGTGTAGTTCAGTTCTCTACAATAACATATCCTCAAAATTGTGTATTGCAAATGAATAATCCTGTCTTACATTATTTTCATAGTCAATTAAATTTATTTTTCTTGTCTCTAAATTCAAGTGTGCAGTTGAACATTGTGTGCAATGTAAAACATGTTTATATGTACACAGTATATATATATATATATATATGATTTTTTTGTGTTACTATAATAGTTATAGGATTTGTTTTACCATCCATGTAACAATTCAAGCAGTGATCACCTGTGAAATAGTATTATTAGCATGATTAGATTAATGAACAATTAGACATATAAAAAGGTACTTACATTGTTAACTAATTTAACACTGCAGGTACAACACATGCTATAGAACTCTGTTGGAAATAATATTAGCATTCCCATAACTAAAAACTCATTACTGAATGCCCCGCTGCTTCTTGTAATTGCTGTGGAAAGCTGTGAAAAAAAATAATTGTCTTTTTTGCAATAAGTTTCTTTATAATACAAGAAATATGACCATGTGCCAATTTTTTTCAATGTGTGTATAAAGAAATAAGAAAAAATCAAATTATACTATATTTATCATAATTGTGCATGACAATATACATATTTAGTTTCAAAAGATTTTATTAGAAGAAAGGGTTTCATCTGGCCATAGCACCACAATTCCCTGCGCAGGGGGTGGCCTTAAATTTTGTTCATAAATTAAACATGTTCATATATTTGACTAGAAAGTTACAAAAATGTACAAATGTGCAATAGAAAAAAGAATAAAGTAGGATTGAAACATTATATAGAAACGTGATATACACTTAGGGTTAGATTGCAGCTACAACTATAATATGCGAGCAATGAAGCATCCAAATGGATAAAGAATTGCAGTAAAAACACGCAACCTCAGATTAATTTGAGATGAGGGGTTAAATGCAAGGGATTTTGGAAATATGTTAACCCTGCTGCGAGGTATTTGCAAAGTCCTCCATGGTATCTGTACGCATCCCATGGATCCTTTCATTGAGTATTATGTGTTATGCTCTAGATTTCACTGCTCATAGAAATACACAACTTACAGTACAAATGTATCACACAATTTTAACTCCTTACCGCAGCAGCCATTATCCATTTTTTTTATTTTTTATTTTTCCTCCTCGACTTTTAAAAGATCCATTTACTCATGAATTAGGTTCTAGAATGCAGCAAAACCTTGATTTCTTTAACCCCTTACCGTCGCAGCTATTTTGAATTTTTTATTTTGTCTTCCCACATCTTATGTCCCATAACGTTTTAATTTTTTTCTTCAACATAGCAGTATGAAGGCTTTTTATTTTCAAGTACAAGTTTTAGTTTTTAATGTCACCATTTCATAAACTATATAATAGCATTATCATATGGGGTGGAATAGAAAAAAAAAACAGTACTTACTCTATGGTTTTTGGGTTTCATTTTTACCACGTTCACCCTGAGTTACTATTTTTTACAAAATAAAAACAATTTGTTAAAATAAATTGTTGTCCCCATTATCAGAGACCTGTAACGTTTATATTTTTTTGTGAATTGAGCTTTATGAAGTCTCGTTTTTTGCAGGGTGAGCTGTAGTTTTTATTCATTTAACTCTGGGATAGATGCAACTTGTTGATCACTTTTCATTCAATTTTTTTGGGGAGGCAAGGAGACCAAAGACATCAATTCTGGCATTTTTTTTCAATGGTGTTTAAAATGTCTGACAAACATTATATTAAAATAGTTCAGACTTTTACGGCGTGACAATACAAATTATGTTGACTTTGTTCATTGTTTACATTACTTTATTGGAAAAAATAGTTTTTTTTTAAGTTCATAAAAACTTTTATTTTTAGACCCCTAGGGCATGCACCTCACTTTATACTAGTCTATAGGAGTTGTGGAATGCTCAGTTATTACCGTACAGTAAAGGTAAGTTCAAACGTAGCGTAAATAGTGCAGCAACTTTACTTTACATAATTCATTGTTACAATTTTCTTATTTTTTATCAATCCTGTTGCTTTATCCTCCAAGTCACTAATATGCTATTCTGTTTCTTTCACCCATTCACAAATTTCCTTCAATTCATCTCGTATGATTAAAATTTCTGTCTTCAAAATTCCAAGCTGGGTGTGTAATGTGGCCAGCGACTCTTTGCTTTTATTAACAGCCATTAGGATTTCCGTCTACATTGAGCTTTTATTCATCATAGCGGTAACTTCAAGTTTAATGTCCTTAATCTGTCTAGTAATAGCTCTAGATTAGTCTGTTTTATGAATGATTTCAATCAAATACAACCTTCTTTCCAGACTCGACTGGGAATCTATTCCATATAGTTTTTTCGTAGAAGTCAGTTTGATAAGTTGGCTCATAAACCCAGGTTGGTTTTGTGTACTTGAGCTAAAGAACCAGGATCTCTAAGAAGGGCCTTGTAAAGCCTCTATCTGTGGGAGATATGAGAGGGGGCTAGAGAGTATCAATTGCGCCAGTATAATCTTGTGGTCAGACCACAAACAGAGAATGTTTTTGATAAGTGCCAGTTGGGTCAACAGAGAGTCTGAGCATATCTACTCTTGAAAAAGAATGGTGTAGGGCAAAATAATATGTGTAGAACCATGCATCTCCCGCTACAAATATGCCATAAACAGTTGCTTTAAGAAAACCAGAACTATGCATCTTTGTGATATTAATTTATGAGAGACTTGGGTAGATCTATCAAGTGATGGGAAGAGGACAAGATTAAAGTCCCCTATCCAAAAAATATTATTGCACAATAATTTCAGTAATTTGTATGTGATGATTGAGTGGGTTTTCATGTGGAGAGTGAGAACTAATTAGGACTATTTGACAACCATATAAAGTACTTTGTAATATTAGCCCCTTCACACATTTTCATGTAAATTAAATCCTGCATCCTGACGTGCATTTACGGAATAGTGAATGCGCAGGCACAGGAGCTTGTCCATGCGATCATACTTGGGGCCTTAGAAATCTAAAATAATTTAAATTGTGTGTGGAAAAATTGCTGGGCGGATGCATGTAAGAAATAGGTTTCCTGTAGCCAAATGACATCTAATTTATTTTGCACTCCTCCCATTCTGCCCTGGGTGATTTTAATTAGTTTAATGCTGGTTCCCACAATCCCCAGATATATGTAGACTTAGTCCTAGTTCTGGGTGTATGTGCAGCGTAGGTACCCAGCTCATAGAGGTGCGCCTTGTCGTGGCAGGTGGGCTCACACAATTTGATCAAAATGTGCACTAAGAACCTCACTTTTGTAAGTAGATTTAGCCGCAATGCATATTTATTTATATTTAGTGGCTTACGTGGCATTAGTGTTCGGAGTGTGCTATCGACATTTTCTTGTGTGCTGTATAAATTTGCAGTCACAGGCTTTCTTGCACCCGTTTAGACGTTTTGTTTCATTTTGCTGGAATGTGCTGTTCAAACTTTTGTGTTGGTTGTTTATGGAATTCATATATGTAGGTTTAGTGACTGCTTCCATTTTTTGATCTTGCACTCTTCCCATTATGCCCTGGGTGATTTTAATTAGATTAATGCTGGTTCCTACCATCCCCAGATATATGTAAGCTCAGTTCCAGTTCTGGGTGTATGTGCAGCATAGGTCCCCAACTTACAGAGGTCGCCTTGTCGTGGCAGGTGGGCTCACACAATTTGATCAAAATGTGCACTAAGAACCTCACTATTGTAAGTAGATTTAGCAGTATTTATATTTAGTGGCTTAGGTGGCATTCGTGTTCTCAGTGTGCTGTCACCATTTTCTTGCGTGCTGTAATTTATATGCCGGATATTGCAAGAAAACCTTTCTCCACTTTTGTGGACAGTTGAACCCCATAACATTATGGCAAATTATATTTAAAATAGTAATGTGTTATTGAGCAGGCCAAAGAAATCTGGATTCATACCTAAATTTAAGGGTATGTTTGCACATCGCGGATAAGCTGCAGATTTTCTGTCCTAATATGTGGGCAGCAAATGTAAAAAAGGGATTGTCTTTGTTTGACAACCCCATAGGTATACTCAGCTATCTTTCCCCACTTTTTGGGTTTCAGACTATAATTGCATTTAACCCCTTCCTGACATTTGTCGCATGGATACGTCATAGAAAGCTAGTGCTTCCCTGCTTCCCGCATTTTGCCGTATCCATACGACAAATGGTGGACACCGGCTCAGAAGCTGAGTCGGTGCCACCATCATGTTATAGCTGACACCCTGGGGTAATGGAGAGGACCGAAGTTGGCTCCTTTCCCCGCCAATAACCCATTAAATGCAGCGGTCAAAAGCGATTGATGCATTTAAGGTGTTTGCAGCTCATCGTCACTCCAGCAATGAAATTACCGGGGTGACGGTGGCTGCAGAGGCAACCAGAGGCCTAGTACTGGCCTCCTGGTATGCCTAGTATGGAAGCCTTTCAGGCCCCGACAGTAGGCAAGATGGTACTGAGCCGCCGTCATCAGCGGTGGATGTCAGCTGTAAGTTACAGCTGACATCCACCTGTAATGGCAGGAACCGGAGCTAGCTCTGATTCCTGACATTAACCCCTTAGATGCAGTGATCAAAAGCGATCAATGCATCTTTGTGGTTGGTAGCATATCGACAGCCCTGCCATGCTATAAGGGCTGCCGACTGCTGCTATGGCAACAGGATTGCAATGTATTAGAAAAAGATTATGACAGTTGGACCTTCAAGTCCCCTAGTGGGACTAAAGAAAAGTGTAAAAAAAGTGAAAAATAGTTGTACAAAATATAATAAAACTTTCAAGCAATAAAATAAAACATAATTGCCCTTTTCCCCTTATTAAGTCCTTTAGTATTGAAAAAAACAAAAACAAACAAACATATTTGGTTTCACAGCGTCCATAATGGCCTGAACTATAAAAAATATTATGTCATTTATTCCACGCGGTGAACGACGTAAAAAACAATGCCAGAATTTCGTGTTTATTGTCACTTTGCCCAAAAAAAATTGGAATAAAAAGTGATAAAAAAGTTGCATGTATCCAAAAATGATACCTATAAAAACTATAGCTAGTCTCGCAAAAACAAAGCCCTCACACAGCTCCGTCAACGAACAAAATGTAAAAGTTATAGTTCTTACAACATGGCGACAGAAAAAATTATTTTTACAAAAGTAATTTTTTTGTGCAAAAAGTTGTAAAACATAAAAAAGTGCTATTAATTTGGTATCACCGTAATTGTACTGGCCCGTAGAAAAGTTAACATGTAATTTATAACGCCTGCTGAACGGCGTAAAAAAATGTTAAAAAGCTATGCCAGAATTGCTGTTTTTTGGTCACATTGCCTCACAAAAAATAGGTTAAATAATTATCAAAAACTCACATGTATCCCAAAATGGTACCAATAATAACTACAGAGCGTCCTGAAAAAACAGCCCTCATGCCACTACGTCTATGAAAAAATAAATTAGTTAAGGCTCCAATAAGTCAGGAAAGAAAAATATGCACTTGTTCAGGCCCGAGGGGAATATTTCTTCTGTTTCAAAAGACAATTTATCAATGCCCTAAAAATAGGGAACCAGGAAGGGTAAGACCCAAACATATCTGCTGGAAGCAAGGGTGCCCCGTATTATACCAGTACAACACCTTCCCAGCAAAATTCTCCAAACTGCAAAAGTGTGGAGTGTGGACCAAAAGGGGGATAAAAAAGGTCATCATTTATCAGTGTGACACTGGCCTGTGCATAAAGGATTGCTTCACAGCGTAACACACATCTATGGATTATTTTACCCTGTTAGTATATCACCTGACTATGCCCCTGATGTACTCTGCCCAGCTTACATATGCCCCACATTATAAACTAAAATACCAGTAAAACTCCAAAAAAAACTACTACCAAGCAAATCCACGCTCCAAAAGCCAAATGGTGCTCCCTCCATTATGAGCCCTACAGGGTGCCCAAACAGCAGTTTACTTCCACATATATGGCATCGCCATTCCCGGGAGAACCCTTTTAACAATTTTTGGGGTGTGTGTCCCCAAGCTGGGCACGATATATTTGCCACTGAAATGGCATATCTAGGGAAAACTTAAAATTTGTACTTTGCACCACCCGCAGCGCAATCATTTATGGAAAAGACCTGTGGGGTGAAAATGCTCACTACACCCTTTAATAAATGCCTTGAGGGGTGTAGTTTCCCAAATGGGGTCACTTCTCAGGTGATTCTTTAATTATTTCACTTCAGAACCCTGCAATTGTGAACCATTACTTTATAAATCGCCAAATTAGGCCTCAACTTTGCATGGTACTCATTCACTCCTGAGCCTGGTCGAATGTCCAAGCAAGAGATTACGGCCACATGTTGGGTTATTCTAAAACCGGGAAACACAGCATAATAATTAGAAAGCTGATGAATACCTTGAGTGGTGTAGTTTCCAAAATGGGGGTCACTTCTGGGGGTTTCCACTGTTTTGGTCCTACAGGGGCTTTGCACATGCGACTGTAATGGCGGAAGGAGGTGAAGGGAAAAAGTGAGCCCTAATCTACCCACCGCCCTGTCCCTGCCTACTTGCAACGACCCGCCCTAGGCGAAGGGGTACAACTTGGCGGCGGTCCCTACGCTGACTAAGTGCAAGGGGATACAAACAGGGAACAAGCAAGGGAAGGGGCAGTAGCCCACGGAACACCGTGAGGGAACGGAGTGGTGAACGAGCAGTGAGGATCAGGATGTAATGAAGTATACAAACGTAGAGCACGGAGCAGGAAGCAAGCCGGGGGCAGAGCGAAGCAGGCTAAGCGGGAACTGAAGCAAGGCTGAAGCACGGCAGAAGCAGGCTGGAGCAAGGCAGCAGTGGGGCCAGGAAACCAGGAAGAATCACAAGCAATGAGGAAGAGAAAACGGCAGGTATAAATGGACAGGGGGCGGAGCTAACTCCGACTGACCAGGCCGCGATAGGCTCTCCCACTCCTGAGCCTGCCACCCTGATTGGTGGGAGCAGGTGTCAGTCTAAGAGGTCTGGCCTCAGGTGTCGATTGATTAATCCTGGGAGTATCCACAGACGTAGTGCCTGGCAGATCCTTTACAGCGACATAGCGCCCAGAAACCAATCCAGCAAAAGCTGCACTCCAAAATCCAAATGGCGCTCCTTCCTTTCTGAACCCCGCCGTGTCCCCAAACAGCAGTTTATGACCACAAATGGGGTATTGCCGTACTCTGGAGAAATTGCTTTACAAATGTTGGGGTTCTTTTATTTGTTGCGAAAATTCAAATTTGTTAGCTAAAGCTATGTCTTATTGAAGGAAAGGTATTTTTCACGTGGTGTAGTTTTGTGAATGGAGTCACTTTTGGGTAGATTTCACTGTACTGGCATCTTAGGGGCTTTGCAAAAGCGACATGGTGCCAAGAAATCTATCCAGCAAAATCTGTACTCCGAAAGTCAAACAGCGGTCCTTCTCTTCTGATCCTTGCCATGTGCCCAAACAGAATTTTTTAAACACATATACGGTATTTCAGTTCTCTAGGGAAGCTGCTTTACAAATGTTGGGGTTCTTTTTTTCCTTTATTTGTTGAGAAAATTAAAATTTTTGAGCTAAAGCTACGTCAAATTGAAGAAAAAGGATTTTTTTTATTTGCACTGCCCAATTCTAATAAAATCTATGAAACACCTGTGGGGTCAAACTGCTCACTACCCCCCTAGATGAATTCCTCAAGGGGTGTAGTTTCCTAAATGGAGTGACTTTTTGGGTATTTTTACTGTTTTGTCCCCTCAGGGGCTTTGCAAATGCAACATGGCCTCCGCAACCATTCCTGTTAAATTTTAGCTCCAAAAGCCAGATGAGGCTCTTTCCCTTCTGAGCCCTTCCGTGTGTCCAAACAGACGTTTATGACCACATGTGGGGTACTGTTTTACTCGGGAGAAATTGATTTACAGTTGTTGTGGTGCTTTTTCTCCTTTAGTCTTCGTGGGAATGAAAAACAATTAGCTGAACCTACGTTTTATTTGAAAAAATGTTGATTTTCATTTTCACAGCCTACTTCCAATAATGTTTGCAAAAAACCTGTGGGGTCAAAATGTTCACTATACCCCTAGATAATTTCCTCAAGGGGTGTGGCCTCCAAAATAGGGTCACTTGTTGGAGGTTTTCACTGTTTTGTCATCACAGGACATATTTTAACCCGACATGGTGCCTAAAATATATTCTCATAAAAAGGAGGCCCCAAAATTCACTAGTTGCTCCTTTGCTTCTGAGGCCTGTGCTTCAGTCCATAAGCACACTAGGGCCACATGTGGAATATTTCCAAAAACTGCAGAATCTGGGCAATAAATATTAAGTTGTGTTTCTCTTGTAAACCCTTCTGTGTTACAAACAATTAATTGATAAAAATGATTTCTGCAAAAAAAGAATGAAATTTGTAAATTACACCCCTGTTTTGCTTTAATTCCTGTGAAATGTCTAAAGGGTTAAGAAACTTTCTAAATGCTGTTTTGAATACAATAAGGGGTGAAGTTTTTAAAATGGGGTGACTTATTGGGTGTTTCTTATATATAAGTCCCTCAACGCCACTTCACAACTGAACTGACCCGTGAAAATATAGCCTTTTCTTGAAAATGTGGGAAATTGCAGCTAAAGTACTAAGCCTTAGTAACGTCCTAGAAAAATAAAAGGATGTTCAAAAAACGATGCCAATCTAAAGTAGACATATGGGGATGTTAATTAGCAAGTATTTTTTGAGGTATAATTGCCTGTCTTACAAGCTGATACATTTAAATTTAGAAAAATGCAAATGTTTGCATTTTTTAGCTACATTTTGGTGTTTTTCACAATAAAATACTTAATGTATCGAGCAAATTTTGCCAGTAACATAAAGTCCAATGTGTTCTGAGAAAACAATCTCAGAATCGCTTGGATAGATAAAAGCATTTCCAAAGTTATTACCACATAAAGCGAAACATGTTGGATTTGAAAAATGAGGCTAAGTCAGGAAGGTCAAAAGTGGCCAAAGAGGGAAGGGGTTAATTAGTTAAGTCTATGCTATCTTTGTTATTTTGTGTTTCACTTTATGGTACAATGTTTTTTCCTAAATTATAAAGCATTTAACCCCTTAGTGACCACCAATACGCCTTTTCACGTCGGTCACTAAGGGGCCTTAGGCTAGGCTGACGCCTTTTCACGTTCGCCTAGTCTAAGTCCTGCACGGGTCTCCCGTGCAGGCTGGAGCCGGGGCTCAGCTGTCTGATGACAGCTGGGCTCCTGCTCCAACGCCCGCGATCAAAGTTTACTTCGATCGTGGCCGCTTAACCCGTTAAATGCCACCGTCAATAGCGACCGCAGCATTTAACTTTGTTTACAGAGGGAGTGCGCTCCCTCTGTCACCCATCGGGGGCCCGCAAATGCAATCGGGGGTCTCCGATGGGGTGTCATGGCAGCCGGGGGCTTGATAAAAGCCCCAAGGTCTGCCCTGGACATATGCCTGTTTGGACGCGCCCGAGGCACGTCCTAACATATTGCCTGTCAGATTTACACTGACAGGCAATAATGCTCTGGTATACGAAGTATACCAAAGCAATATAGCAGCGATCGGAAGATCGCACAGTAAAGTCCCCTAGTGGGACTAATAAAATAAGTCACCAATGTGAAATAAAGATTATTAACCCCTCAATGACCGTGCCTGAAAAAACCTTAATGACCAGCTCAATTTTTCTGTTTTTGCCTCTCTGCTCTTCAGCAGCCATAACTTTTTTATTTTTTCATTGACGTGGCTGTATGAGGCCTTGTTTTATGCGAGAGAAATAGTATTTTTTTTTTCCCACAGTTTGGGGGTAAAAAAAAAAAATTTACGGCGTGAATATAGGAAAAAGCGATTCTCGGAATAGTTTTTTTTGTTTCTTTTTTATCCCGTTCACGGTTCACGCTAAATAACCCATTAGATTAATCAGGTTATTACGGTCGTGTAGATACCTAATATGTGTAGGTTTTTTGTTTTTATTTAGTGTAGGGGCAATAAAATGTATTTTATGCAAAATAAAGACTCTTTTTGGGACTTTTTTTATTTATTTATTTGTTTTGTTACTTTTTTTTTTAATCCCATCAAGGGATAACTTTATTTGTAACTTTTTTTTTTACTTGTAATGTATTAGCATACTCCTGCACGCTAATACATTACACTGTGTCACTATGACACAGGCTGCTGATCGGGCAGCACATAGTGTGCCCGAACAGCAGGCACACAGAACAGACAGCCCTGGGGTCCTTTGTAGGTCCCCAGGGCTGACTGCAGAGGGATTCCCCGGTGTTTGATCGCATCACCAGCATTCCGGTGATGCGATCAAAGAGGGGAATTCCCTTTGATCATGCCGCGGTCACGGACCGTGGTAATCAAAGTGTTAAACAGCTGGGGTCCGAATGTTTGCCGACCCCAGCTGTGTTCAGGAGGCTGCTCTAAGATCAGGAGCTGTAAGTTACAGCTCCTGCTTAGAGGATGAGCGCTCACACGAGTGCTCATCAGCCTGATCTACAGCGACGCCAAAAGACGTCCCTGTAGACTAAGCACCTGCACCGCCTGACGTCAAAAGACAGTGGGCGGTCGGGAAGGAGTTAATAAAAAGTACAGTAAAAAAAGAAATAAAACTATTTTTTTTCCATAAAAAGTGGTTTTATTTAGTAAAAGTGTAAAAAATAAATAAAAGTACACATCTATGGTATTGCCGCGACTGTAATGACTCCATTAATAAAGTTAATATGTAATTTAAATCGCAAGGTGAACACCGTAAAAAAAAAACGCAAAAAACAATGGCGAAAGTGCAATTTTTTTCCATTGCCCCCTAAAAAAAGTCATAATAAAAATGAATCAATAAGTCCCATGCACCCCAAAACAGTACCAATCAAAACTACGTCTCGTCCCGCAAAAAACAAGTAAAAAAAATCACTATATTGATGGAAAAAGAAAAAAATTAAGGCTCTTGGAATGCGACGATGCAAAAACAAATAATTTTAGTTCAAAAGTGTTTTTATTGTGCAAAAGTCGTAAAACATAAAAAACCTCTACATATGTGGTATCACCGTAATCGTACCGACCCATAGAATAAAGGTAACATGTTATTTATGCCGCACAGTGAACGGCGTCAATTTAAAAACGCATAGAACAATGGCGGAATTTCAGGTTTTTTTTATAATCCCCCCCCAAAAAAGTTAATAAAAGTTAATAAAAAAATTATATGTACCCAAAAATTGTGCTATTAAAAAGTACAACTAATCCCGCAAAAAACAAGTCCTCATACAGCTATGTAGACGAAAAAATAAAAAAGTTATAGCTCTTTGAATGCGACTATAGAAAAACGAATAAAATAGCTTGGTCATTAGGGCCTAAAATGGGCTGGTCACTAAGGGGTTAAAATTCTAATAGTATTGTTGATTTAATGATGAAAGTTGAAATGGTATCCATTATGCATGTAAGCTTTTGCAATCTGGAGCAATCCTTAACTCATCTGTCCTTTTTCAGACATCCCACATAGTATTTTAATTTAGTAGGTCTGCCTTGAAACATTGTTTACCAGATGATTAAAATTTCTTGTGGGATATAGTATAATATTCTGGCTTCCTGAATAGTACTTCTAATTTTAAAAAAATCTTTAAGTAATAAGGAACCCATCTGTCTACAACACCTCCTGGCAGGATGCAGACAAACCATAATGCTACATAGAGGGAGATCACACAGGTGCAATACACTGATGAAAAAGAGACTCTCATGCCTACTATTCAAGAGGGGGGTGGCTGCTTAGTATTATCATTGCACACAAATGTAGCTTTTATAAGAGTTGCGAGCTTGCATATTTTGGCCAAAATATGAACCCGTTAGTGACCGCCAATACGCCTTTTCACGGCGGCCACTAACGTGCTTTATTCTGATGCATACGCCTTTTTACGGCGCTGCATCAGAATAAATCTGCGGCGCCAGGAGCAGTTAAAACTCCATGTTCTCAGCTACCAGAGGTAGCTGAAAACCTGGGGCATCGCTGCTTGAGCGGGCGGACCGAAATTCACCCATTTAACCCCATAGATGTGGCGCTCAATAGCGAGTGCCGCATCGAAGTGGTTTTGAAGAGGGGGAGGGAGCTCGGCAGAAAAATAAAAAAGTTATGGCTCTTCAAATATCGAGACACAAAAACACATAATTTTGAAGAAAATTTGTTTTTACTGTGTAAAAGTAGTACAACATAAGAAAACCATATAAATTTGGTATTGTCGCAATCGTAACAGCCCGCTGAATAAAGTTATTATATTATTTATACCACACGGTAAATGGCGTAAATTAAAGACGCAAAGAAATTGGTGAAATTGCTGTTTTTTTTTCTTTTACACCCCAAAAAAAGTTAATAAAAGTCAATCAATAAATTATATGAACCCCAAAATGGTGGTATTAAAAAAATTCAACTTGCCCCGCAAAAAAAAAGTCCTTATATTGCTATGTCGATGCAAAAATAGAAAGTTAGAGCTCTTGGAATGCGACGATGGAAAACGTAAAAAATAGCTTGGTCATCAAGGTTTAAAATAGGCTGGTTACTAAGGGGTTAACCCCTTCCCGCCACAACCCTTTTTCAGATTTTCATTTTCGATTTTTCCTCCCCACATTCCAAAAGCCATAACATCTTTATTTTTCCGTCGATATAGTGCTATGAGGGCTTGATTTTTGCGGGACGAGTTGTAGTTTTTCATAGCACTATTTATTTTGCCATATATTGTACTAAGAAACGGGAAAAAAATTATTTGTGGGGTAGAAAATGAAAAAAACAGCGATTCCGCCATGGTTTATTGTGCACCGTTTTTATGGAATTCACTGTGCAATTAAAACAACATTCTGTGTGTCAATACGATTACGGCGATGCCAAATATATATATATTTTTTTCTACATTTTACTACTTTTACAAGTAAAAATCTAAGTGTAAAAAAGAAAATTTATTTTGTGTCGCCAAATTCCGAGAGCCATAACTTTTTTATTTTACAGTGGATTAAGTGGTATGAGGGCTTATTTTTTGCAGGATAAGCTGTAGTTTTTAATGATACCATTTTGGTGTAAATGCGACGGTTTGATCACTTTTTATTTCATATTTTTGTGGGAGATTAGGTGACCAAAAAATAGAGATTCTGGCGTTTACAATTTTTTTTTACGCCATTCACCGTGCGGGTTAAATAATGATATATTGTAATAGTTCAGACTTTTACGGACACAGAGATATGAATTATGTTTATTTATTAATTTTTTTACTATGCTTTAGGGGGAAAATGGGAAAAGGTGTTTTTTTTTACTTTTTTTATTTTTATTTTTTTTTTACACAAAAAAAAACTTTATTTAACTCATTTTTACTTTTTTTATTAGTCACCCTAGGGGACTTCAACCAGCGATCGATCGTTGGATTGCTTGCACGATATACTGCAATACTAATGTATTACAGTATATTTTGATTCTGACAAGCATCTATTAAGCCCTGCCGGAGGCAGGGCTTACTAGGTGCACGAAGATGGCGGACCTGGGGGGCTTTATTAGGCCCCCAGGCAGCCATAGCAACCATTGCCCCCCTGCGATTGCGTTGCGGGGGGCGTGATGAGCTGTTAGAGGGGGTCACCCCCTCTTTCTAACGATTTAAATGCTGCTATCGCTATTGACCGCGGCATTTAACGAGTTAAACGAACGGGATCACGCTCGAGCACGATGCCGCTCGTTACTCTGGAGTGTCGGCTGTAACAAACAGCCGACACCGGCATCGTATGTAGCGAGTTCACTCCATGAGCCTGCTCCATACTTCCCCTACCCGACTTTGGCGTATGGATACGTCAAATGTCGGGAAGGGGTTAAACAATACCTCATGTTTATCAATTATCGTGTATCATGGATATCTTTTCAGGATGCAGCCAGGTCTAGTGCTGGGGGAGAATGGTTTGTCAGTATATTTGAAGGTGCTGGCAGCCCGCCTCGTCTAATATTATTGGCATGACTAATAGGCTGTATGCCAGCATGGTGCACTACATGTAACCATGTGACTGACACTCTTATAAAAGCTACATTTGTGTGCAATGATAATACTAAGCAGCCACCCCCTCATGAATAGTAGGCGTGAGAGTGTCTGTACATCAGTATATTGCACCCGTGTAATCTCCCTCTATGTAGCATTGTGGTTTTTACCTCCCTCATGAGTAAGTATGCCCTGTTCAGTGATTTTAAACTAATATAGTTATTTTTGAGTGATTTGTTTGTAATAGAAGTGTAGGGATTCACAATATGATGGGGACCCTTGACGCGGGTTGAGAGCTTGCATATTTTGGCAAAAAATATTAACCAATTCCTCATGTTTATCAATTATCGTGGATCATGGATAACTTTTCAGGATGCAGTCAGGTCTAGTGCTGGGGGAGAATGGTTTGTCAGTGTATTAAAAGGTGCTGGGCAGCCCATATTTTTCGAATATTATGGGCAGGACTGATAGGCTGTAAGCCAGCATGGTGCACTACATGCACCCACATGACTGACACTTTTAAAAAAGCTACCTTTGTGTGCAATGATAATACTAAGCAGCCACCCCCCTCTTGAATAGTAGGTGTGAGAGTCTGTACATCAGTGTATTGCACCTGTGTGATCTCCCTTTATGTAGCATTGTGGTTTGTGTGCATCCGGCACGAGGTGTTGTACCTCCCTCATGATTAAGTATGGCCTGTTCATTGATTTTAAACTAATAGAGTTATTTTTCAGTGATTTGGGGGAGGCTTAGTAGGATGAATCAAGCCACCCATATTTACTATAATTTACACTTGCTGTCAAATAAAGCGCAAATCTACTCGAGTTCAGAGCTGTGGTAGTTTTGACTTGCTGACACATGGATGGCCAGAAATGTGCCAAATTAATTATGAGACGTACATCTCTTAATAAATTAGATGTATCTTAATCCAGCACACTTTAGATTTAGGCCGGGTTCACACCTTAAACCCGCATCACATTCTGTCAGAAGAACCACACCACATTGTGGTGCAGTTTTTCGGGTGGAATTTCCACTGCGGAAAGCAGCCCTAGTAAAAAAAAACTTTCATACTTACTCCGAACATAACAATGGTAACGCGTCTCTCTGACGTGATGCAGCCCGGCCTCCTGGGATAAATTTCATCCCATGTGATTGCTGCAGCCTGAGATTGCCTGCAGCAGTCACATGGGATGAAACGTCATCTCTGGAGGCTGGGCTTGGTACAGGAGCAGTAAGATCTTTGTAAGTACATGCCCTTCTCAATTAATTAGAATATCATCAAAAAGTAAATTTATTTCAGTAATTCAATTCAAAAAGTGAAACTCATATATTATATAGATTCATTACGCACAGTGATCTATTTCTAGCATTTTTTTCTTCTAATGTTGATGATTATGGTAACGGTTAATGAAAACCCAAAATTTAGTCTCTCAGAAATTGTTAATATTATATAAGCCCAATATCAAAAATGATTATTTAAACCAAAATGTAGGCCTACTGAAAAGTATGTACAGTATATGCACTCAATACTTGGTCGGGGCTCATTTTGCATGAATTACTGCATCAATTCGGCGTGGCATGGAGGCGATTAGCCTGTGGCACTGCTGAGGTGTTATGGAAGCCCAGGTTGTTTTGATAACGGCTTTCAGCTCGTCTGCATTGTTGGGTCTGGTGTCTCATCTTCCTCTTGACAATACCCCATAGAGTCCCTATGGGGTTTAGGTCATGTGAGTTTGCTTGCCAATCAAGCACAGTGATACTGCTGTTATTAAACCAGGTATTGGTACTTTTGGCAGTGTGGGCAGGTGCCAAGTCCTGCTGGAAAATGAAATCAGCATCTCCATAAAGCTTGTCAGTAGAGGGAAGCATGGAGTGCCCTAAAATTTCCTGGTAGACGGCTGCGTTGACTCTGGACTTGATATAACACAGTGGACCAACACCAGTAGATGACATGGCTCCCCAAACCATCACTGACTGTGGAAACTTTACACTGGACCGCAAGCAACTTGGATTGATGCCTCTCCACTCTTTCTCCAGACTCTGCAACCTTGATTTCCAAATGAGATGCAAAATTTACTTTCATCTGAAATCAGGACTTTGGACCACTGAGCAACTGACCAGTCCTTGTTCTCCTTAGCCCAAGTAAGACTCTTCTGACATTGTTTCTGGGTCATGAGTAGCAAGATACATCTGTGTGCGGTGGCTCTTGAAGCACTGACTCTAGCCGCAGTCCACTCCTTGTGAATCTCCCCCAGATTCTTAAATGGCCTTTTCTTGACAATCCTTTCATGGCTTCGGTTATCCCTGTTGCTTGTGCACCTTTTTCTTCCACACTTTTTCCTTCCTCTCAACTTTCCATTAATATGCTTGGATGCAGCACTCTGTGAACAGCCAGCTTCTTTAGCAATGTCCTTTTGTGGCTTGGCCTCCTTGTGGAGGGAGTCAATAACTGTCTTCTGGACAACTGTCAAGTCAGCAGTCTTCACCATGATTGTGTAGCCTACTGAACCAGACTGTTGGACCATTTAAAGGCTAAGGGCATGCCCACACGTGGCGGATTTCCTCCGCAACTGTCCGCATCAATGCCGCACAGAATCTGCGTTGCAGATTCTGCAGCGGATCTGCCCAAAATGTGCAGTAAATTGATGCGGACTAGCTGCTGCGGACTGCGGTAAAAGTGCTTCCCTTCTCTCTATCAGTGCAGGATAGAGAGAAGGGACAGCACTTTCCCTAGTGAAAGTAAAAGAATTTCATACTTACCGGCCGTTGTCTTGGTGACGCGTCCCTCTTTCGGCATCCAGCCCGACCTCCCTGGATGACGCGGCAGTCCATGTGACCGCTGCAGCCTGTGATTGGCTGCAGACGTCACTTAGACTGAAACGTCATCCTGGGAAGCCGGACTGGAGACAGAAGCAGGGAGTTCTCGGTAAGTATGAACTTCTATTTTTTTTTACAGGTTGCTGTATATTGGGATCGGTAGTCACTGTCCAGGGTGCAGAAACAGTTACTGCCGATCGCTTTACTCTTTCAGCACCCTGGACAGTGACTATTTACTGACGTCTCCTAGCAACGCTCCCGTAATTACGGGAGCCCCATTGACTTCCTCAGTCTGGCTGTAGACCTAGAAATACATAGGTCCAGCCAGAATGAAGAAATGTCATGTCAAAAAAGCAAGACACATCCGCAGCACACATAACATGTGCATGACAGCTGCGGACTTCATTGCGGAAATTAGAATCTCCATTGAAGTCAATGGAGAAATTCCGCCATGAGTCAGCAACCAGTCCACCACAACTCCGCAACTTCCATTGCATGCTGCGGACACCAAATTCCGCACCGCAGCCTATGCTCCGCAGCGGAATTTTCCGCTTCGTCTAAACGAAGCCTACTAAATAGAAGTGGAAGTCAATGGAGAAACGGCTCCGCTGCGGATTAATGCTGCGGAGTGTCCGCAGCGGAATTCAAGAGCAATTCCGCCACGTGTGGCTTTGCCCTTAGAAAACCTTTGCATGTGTTTTGTGTTGATTAGCTGATTAGAGTGTGACACTGTAAGTCTACAATCTTCAACTTTTACCCAATATTCTAATTTTCTGAGAGACTAAATCACTTTGTGTGTAATGTATCTATATAATATATGAGTTTCACTTTTTTAATAGTATTACTGAAATAAATTAACATTTTGACGATATTCTAATTCATGGAGAAGGACCTGTATAAGATTTTTTTTTCTGAGTTGCAATCTTTGCGGCAGAATCGCAGCTTTTCCGCCACAAAAATCGCAACATCTATTTTTAGTTGTGGGTTTTACCTCCCCATTGAATTCAATTGGGAAAACCTGCAACCGAAAAGCAGCGATTCCACAGCATAAATTGACATGCTGCAAATTTTTAAAAAAATGCACCGCAGGTTGATTTATAAACGTATTTTTTGGCAGGTTTTTACGCAGCATGCTTTGCTGCTACTGTAATATCCGCTGCAGATTTTTCGCAATTAATTTTGTTGCAGCATTTACTCTACATGTGAACCTGGCCTAAGACAGGCGTATGAAGCGCCAGTGTTAAATACTCTCTAATGACTTTTATACAGATATCTGCCTCTAGTTTTCCTCTGTTCCACTCATTTATTTTATAAAAAGGCACCAGCAGTTGGGAGAAAATGGTCTAAATTGATATTTTTGGACATCTAAATTCCCTAGTTTATAACCAGCTTTTGGCTTGCTTTACTGTGAAAGTAAAATGTACAGTATAATAAATGTATATGAATGGTGAAAAATAATAACAATGTTCCAAGTGTATGTTCCAAGTATAAAGCGATAAATATATGCAGATATTTTCTTTCTTTCTACTAACTTTCAAAAATAATTGCAAGTGCAGCCCATTTAATGATGCCCACGGCCATTCAGTGTAAATAAAACAAGTTCAACTTTTCAGCTCTGTAACTGATCAGGGAACTGCAAGTGGGTCACTAATTGTCAAGAGACAACATCTAATAAGAAAAGTCAGAAGATGTTTGTTGTTCCTAGATTTATTCAAGGGCAATTTTTACTGTTTTTTAAGTTGCAATTTAATGTACATGTTACTTTTCATTAGTTTTCTTTTTGTCTTGTCATTTTAACCCACATCAATTATATCCCTAATGTTGCTGGGGACATGGAATCTTTTGTTTTTCATGGGTTGCTCTGCCAGTTTGATATTTTCTATTATCCTAATTTGCTTACTGACATGATTCTTTTGACAAGAATGCTTGCGGATCTAATTAGTTTGTAGGTATACTTGTCTATCATTACAGAAGGGAACCATTTTAGTCCACATGCCTACAGCTAAACTATATTCCCTTCAGAGCTCCATAATACTTCAATTTAAAATGTGTAAATGGGGAATGGGAATGATTTGTTTCAAAATGAAAAGAAAATGTGGTATTTTATTTAACTCTTATCACTGAAATCTGTAAAAAAAAATGGCAAAATGAGAAATCAGTCAAATCTACAGCTTGCCTTGCAAAAAATAAGATCTCACATCTCTCAATCAACAAAAATATTAAAAAAAAAGTTATGGTTCTGAGAAAGTGGCGACACAAAAGTGTTTTTTTGGGACTAACAATTTTTTTTTATAAATGTGGTTAAAAAAACCAAAACAAAATAAATTTGGTATCTCCTTAATCGTATCAACCTGTAGAATAAAGTTAGAGGCTCTGTCACCAGATTCTCAAATCCCTATCTCCTATTGCATGTGATCGGCGCTGCAATGTAGATAACAGTAACGTTTTTTGTTTTTTTTAAAAACGTTCATTTTTGGCCAAGTTATGAGCTATTTTATATATATATGCAAATGAGGTTTGAAATGGACAACTGGGCGTGTATTGTGTTTTTAACTGGGCGTGTTTACGTGTATGACGCTGACCAATCAGTGACCAGTCAGCATCATACACTCCTCTACATTTATTTACACAGCAGCGATGTGCAGCCACATAAACAGAGATTAACGTTAATCAAGTGTCCTGATAATGAATACACATGATCATCCAGCCTGGACGTCCTGTGTATTCAGAATCCTGACACTTCTGACTCTTTTCTTTGAGATTTCTAGCAAGGGAAACGAAATCTCGCGAGATTACGGAGGTAAACGAGATTTCGTTTCACTTGATGGAAATCTCACAGAAAAGATTCAGAAGTGTCAGGATTCTGAATACACATGACGTCCAGGCTGGATGATCATGTGTATTCATTATCAGGACACTTGATTAACGTTAATCTCTGTTTATGTGGCTGCACATAACTGCTGTATAAATAAATGTGAGTGTATGACGCTGACTGGTCACTGATTGGTCAGCGTCATACACGTAAACACGCCCAGTTAAAAACACAATACATGCCCAGTTGGACATAACGAAAAAAAAAACGCCTAGTTGTCCATTTCAAACCTCATTTGCATATATATAAAATAGCTCATAACTTAGCCAAAAATGAACGTTTTAAAAAAAAAAAAAAAGTTACTGTTCTCTACATTGCAGCGCCGATCACATGCAATAGGAGATAGGGATTTGAGAATCTGGTGACAGAGCCTCTTTAACATGTTGTATTGACCGCATGATGAACGCTGTAAAAATTAAACCCAAAAAACAATGGAGGAATTGCTGTTATTTGCCCATTTTACCCCACAAAGATATATATTTTTTTCGGTTTCCCAGTACATTGTATGGTACATTAAATGAAAAAAACAAAAATGAAAAAATGAAAATTTTGCCCCTGATGCTAACAATTTAAATGCTGCAGTCATGATTGATTGCGGCATTTAAGGTATTAAACAGGCGAAATCAAAGTGAACTTTGATTTTGCCCGCTGGAGTGAGGCGTCGGCTGTGTAACACAGCCATTTTCCACCGAGTATGGAGCGCGCTCAGCCCGTGAGCATGCACCATACTTCCCCTTGGCGACAGCAAAGTAATAGTACGTGGCATGTCGCCAACTGGTTAACTGTATCTTGTAGAATAAAATTCAAAACTCTTCTACTAGTCTACAAAGCTCTCCACAATGATGCACTGTCGCACATCCAAAATCTTTCTCTGTGTACCAATTCACTTTCAACTCTCCCTTATTACATCCTCTAATTGATTTCTGCAGGTCTTTTCGAATGCTGCACCTAGTTTGTGGAACTCACTCACTCAATAAATTGTGAATCGTTGCAAATCGTTCCCTTATTGCCTTGAAAAGTCGTGTATGATACTCTGAGATCTTCTAGGACTGTATTTAACCTCTTTCAAGCTCTTTAATGCCAAGACAGCATTAGTAAAGTTAAAACAACATACAGTGAAGGAAATAAGTATTTGATCCCTTGCTGATTTTGTAAGTTTGCCCACTGTCAAAGACATGAACAGTCTAGAATTTGTAGGCTAGGTTAATTTTACCAGTGAGAGATAGATTATATTTAAAAAAAAACAGAAAATCACATTGTCAAAATTATATATATTTATTTGCATTGTGCACAGAGAAATAAGTATTTGATCCCTTTGGCAAACAAGACTTAATACTTGGTGGCAAAACCCTTGTTGGCAAGCACAGCAGTCAGACATTTTTTGTAGTTGATGATGAGGTTTGCACACATGTTAGATGGAATTTTGGCCCACTCCTCTTTGCAGATCATCTGTAAATCATTAGGATTTCGAGGCTGTCGCTTGGCAACTCGGATCTTCATCTCCCTCCATAAGTTTTCTATGGGATTAAGGTCTGGAGACTGGCTAGGCCACTCCATGACCTTAATGTGCTTCTTTTTGAGCCACTCCTTTGTTGCCTTGGCTGTATGTTTCGGGTTATTTACGTGCTGGAAGACCCAGCCACGAGCCATTTTTAATGTCCTGGGGGAGGGAAGGAGGTTGTCACTCAGGATTTGACGGTACATGGCTCCATCCATTCTCCCATTGATGCGGTGAAGTAGTCCTGTGCCCTTAGCAGAGAAACACCCCCAAAACATAAGGTTTCCACCTCCATGCTTGACAGTGGGGATGGTGTTCTTTGGGTCATAGGCAGCATTTCTCTTCCTCCAAACACGGCGAGTTGAGTTAATGCCAAAGAGCTCAATTTTAGTCTCATCTGACTACAGCACCTTCTCCCAATCACTCTCAGAAACATCCAGATGTTCATTTGCAAACTTCAGACGGGCCTGTACATGTGCCTTCTTGAGCAGGGGGACCTTGCGGGCACTGCAGGATTTTAATCCATTACGGCGTAATGTTTTACCAATGGTTTTCTTGGTGATTGTGGTCCCAGCTGCCTTGAGATCATTAACAAGTTCCCCCCGTGTAGTTTTCGGCTGAGCTCTCCCCTTCCTCAGGATCAAGGATACCCCACGAGGTGAGATTTTGCATGGAGCCCCAGATCGATGTCGATTGACAGTCATTTTGTATGTCTTCCATTTTCTTACTATTGCACCAACAGTTGTCTCCTTCTCACCCAGCGTCTTACTTATGGTTTTGTAGCCCATTCCAGCCTTGTGCATGTCTATGATCTTGTCCCTGACATCCTTAGAAAGCTCTTTGGTCTTGCCCATGTTGTAGAGGTTAGAGTCAGACTGATTCATTGAGTCTGTGGACAAGAGTCTTTTATACAGGTGACCATTTAAGACAGCTGTCTTTAATGCAGGCACCAAGTTGATTTGGAGCGTGTAACTGGTCTGGAGGAGGCTGAACTCTTAATGGTTGGTAGGGGATCAAATACTTATTTCTCTGTGCACAATGCAAATAAATATATCTAATTTTGACTATGTGATATTCTTTATTTATTTTTTTTTATATATATAGTCTATCTCTCACTGGTAAAATTATCCTAGCCTAAAAATTCTAGACTGTTCATGTATTTGACAGTGGGCAAACTTACAAAATCAGCAAGGGATCAAATACTTATTTCCTTCACTGTATATCGCTATGGGTAAAAGGATACTAGACTGTTTAAAAACACACTGCACTATTAAATTGTATATGCTTTTTAAAATAAAAACAAAGGTCCAAAAATTATACCGTTTTTTGGGGCAGATGCCTGCCAGTATTTATACACACACAAACGGTTAAAAAAATGTCATTTTTTTGAGGAATAGCAATGGGTTTGATGTTATTTAAGCCCTTCCCATCGCAGCTCATTTTCATTTTTTCATTTTAGTTTTTTCCTCCCCGCCTTTCAAAAGCAATAACTTTTTTAATTTTTTTAATTGACATAGCCATATATGTGAACATTTTTTGCGGGACAAGTTGCACTTTTTTCATGCCAACATTTATTGTACCGTATAGTGTCCTGGGAAATTGAAAAAAATTCTTTATGGGGTCAAATGGGCAAAAAACAGCGATTGAGCCATTTTTTGTGGGTTTTAGTATTCACTACGTTTACTGTATGGTAAAAAATACATGTTCAATTTATTCTATGGGTTGATACGATTTTGGCGATATCAAATTTCTATGTTTTTTTATGTTTTACCACTTTTAGAAATAAAAAAAACAATTTGTTAAAAAAGAAAATCGTTTTGTGTCGCCACATTCTGAGAGCTATAACTTTTAACTTAAAACGATTCAGCGGTATGAGGGCATTTTTTTTGCAGGGTGAGCTGTAGTTTTTATTGGTACTATTTTGGGGTAAATTCAACTTTTTGATCACTTTTTATTCCATTTTTTTAGGTAGCTAAGGTTACATAGTTACATAGTTAGTACGGCTGAAAAAAGACACATGTCCATCAAGTTCAACCAAGGGACGGGAAAAGGGAAGGAAAAATTTCTACACATAGGAGCTAATATTTTTTTGTTCTAGGAAATTATCTAACCCTTTTTTAAAGCCATCTACTGTCCCTGCTGTGACCAGCTCCTGCGGTAGGCTATTCCATAGATTCACAGTTCTCACGGTAAAGAAGCCTTGTCGCCTGTGCAGCTTGAACCTTTTTTTCTCCAGACGGAGGAAGTGCCCCCTTGTTTTTTGAGGGGGTTTTACAAGGAACAGGATTTCACCATATTTTTTTGTATGTGCCATTAATATATTTATATAAGTTAATCATGTCCCCCCTTAGTCGTCTTTTTTCAAGGCTAAATAGGTTTAATTCTTTCAATCTTTCCTCATAACTTAAATTCTCCATGCCCCTAATTAGTTTCGTTGCTCTTCTTTGTATTTTTTCCAACTCCAGGGCATCCTTTCTATGAACTGGAGCCCAGAACTGAACTGCATATTCTAGATGAGGCCTCACTAATGCTTTGTAAAGTGGCAATATTACATCCCTGTCCCGTGAGTCCATGCCTCTTTTAATACACGACAATATCCTGCTGGCCTTTGAAGCAGCTGATTGACACTGCATGCTGTTATTGAGTTTATGATTTACAAGAACACCCAGATCCTTTTCAACAAGTGAATCCGCCAGTGTAGCTCCCCCTAGGACATATGATGCATGGAGGTTGTTGCTACCCAGATGCATAACTTTACATTTATCTACATTAAACTTCATCTGCCAAGTGGACGCCCATACACTTAGTTTGTTTAAATCTGCCTGCAATTCATGAACATCTTCCATAGACTGAACTATATTACATAGCTTGGTGTCATCTGCAAAAATAGAAATAGTGCTATTAATCCCATATTCTATATCATTAATAAATAAGTTGAATAATAGTGGTCCCAGCACTGAACCCTGGGGTACACCACTTATTACCGGGGACCATTCAGAGTAGGAATCATTGACCACAACTCTCTGGATACGGTCCTTGAGCCAATTCTCAATCCAATTACAAACTATATTTTCTAAACCTATAGTCCTTAATTTACCCATTAGGCATCTATGGGGGACAGTGTCAAAGTCCAAAAACACTAAATCCACAGCGGCCCCTCTGTCTAGACTTCTGCTCACCTCTTCATAAAAACAGATTAGGTTAGTTTGACAACTTCTGTCCTTAGTAAAACTGTGCTGGCTGTCACTTATAATGCTATTTATTGTCACATAATCCTGTATATAGTCCCTCAATAGCCCCTCAAACATTTTCCCCACGATGGTTGTTAAGCTTACTGGTCTATAATTACCCGGGGAAGACCTAGAGCCCTTTTTGAAAATAGGCACCACATTTGCGCTGATTCTCTGAATATTATGAAAAGGGGGACAGAAATAACTGAACTAAGCTCTTTAAGAATTCTAGGGTGTAACCCATCTGATCCCGGGGCCTTGTGCACATTTATTTTATTTAATTTAGCTTGGACCATATCTACATTCATCCAATTCAGTATATCAACTGATATATTAACAGCACTGGCACCAGCTACATTAGCTGCTCTTTCTTCTGTTGTATATACAGAGCTAAAGAACCCATTTAGTAACTCTGCCTTCTCTTGATCCCCTGTGATCAACTCCCCATTACCATTATCTAGGGGTCCTACATGTTCAGACCTTTGCTTTTTAGCATTTATATACTTGAAGAATTTTTTGGGATTTGTTTTACTATCCTTGGCCACCTGCCTTTCATTTTGTATTTTTGCTAATTTTATTACATTTTTACAGATTTTATTAAGCTCTTTATATTTTACAAAGGCTACAGCTGTACCCTCAGATTTGTATTTTTTAAATGCCCTTTTTTTGTGTCGTGTATTGCCCCTTTCACAGAAGGTGTAAGCCATGTGGGGTTTAATTTGAGTCGTTTATACTTGTTACCTATAGGAATAAATTTTGCACTATAATAACTCAAAGTAGATTTGAAAATCTCCCATTTATCATTTGTTCCATTATTTGACATTAGTTCTTCCCAGTCCATATCCTGAATTGCAGCCCTCATCCTGGGGAAATTGGCTTTCTTAAAATTAAATGTTTTTGCCCTCCCAGCCTGCGTTTGTTTTTTACAGTATAGGTAAAATGTAACTATATTATGATCACTGTTACCGAGGTTTTCACGAACATTGACATTCCCAACAAGATCTGCATTATTAGAAATGACCAGATCCAACAGAGCTTCACCTCTAGTTGGGTCTTGCACAAACTGGCCCATAAAATTTTCCTGCAACAGGTTGAGGAAATGTCTCCCCTTTGCAGTTGAAGCTGAACCATGACACCAATTAATATCCCGGAAATTAAAATCTCCCATTATCACTACAGTACCCGCCTGTGCAGCCCGCTCCATCTGTTTATATAGCTGAACTTCCATCTCCTCAGTTATATTGCGGGGTCTATAGATTACACCAAAAGTATTTTTTTCAGTGTTTACCTCCCTTTCTAGTTCCACCCACAAGGTTTCAACCTCCTCACAGTATTCACCCACTATTGTCTTTTTCAGACTCGCTGTAATGGCAGAGGGTAGGGAAACGGACAAGTGAGCCCTAATCTACCCGCCACTCTGTCCCTGCCTACTTGCAACGACCCGCCCTAGGCGACGGGGTACAACTGGGCGGCGGTCCCTGCGCTCAGTAAGTGCACGACAAACACGACAAACCTACAAAGGAACACAAGTTAAGGAAAAGGGGCCGTTGCCCACGGCAACACCGTGAGCAACCAGAGTGGTGAACGAGCCGAGTCAAGCCAGGAGTGTGCGAGGTACAAAACGAAAAGCAGAAGAGTAGTCGGTAAGCCAGGGTCTGTATGGAGCAGGATCAAAAATAGCAGGAGCTGTAGCTGGGCCAGGAAACCACAAGGAAAGAATCACAAGCACCGAGGGACAGGAAGTGCAGGCTTAAATAGACCAAGGGCGGGAGCTAGCTGAGTCTGGCCAGGTTACGATAGGCTCTCCCACTCCTAAGCCTGCCAGCCTGAATGGTGGAAGCAGGAGTCAGTCTCAGGGATGTATTCTCAGGTGCTGACTGATTAGTTCTGGGAGTTAACCCCGAAGCTGTGCCTGGCAGATCCTTTACAGTAACCCCCCTTTTATGAGGGGCCACCGGACCCTTTCTAAGTGGACCTGGCTTACTGGGGAAACGCAGGTGGAACCTCCTGACCAATACCCCAGCGTGAACATCCCGGGCGGGTACCCAAGTCCTCTCCTCGGGCCCGTATCCTCTCCAATGGACCAGGTACTGGAGGGAGCCTTGGACCATCTTGCTGTCCACAATCCTGGTCACCACGAATTCCACCCCCTCAGGGGTGAGGATGGGAACAGGAGGTCTCCTCGAGGGAGCCAAGGACGGGGAGCAGCGTTTGAGGAGGGAGGCATGAAACACGTCGTGTATCCGAAAAGACGGGGGTAACTCCAGCCGGAAGGAGAAAGGATTGAGGACCTCAATGACCTTATACGGCCCAATAAACCGGGGAGCAAACTTCTTGGACGCAACCTTGAGACGCAAGTTCCTAGAAGACAACCACACCAGATCCCCGACCATAAACAGGGGGTTAGAAAAACGTTTTTTATCAGCCTGAGTTTTTTGTACGCTCTGGGACACCTCTAGGTTTTTCTGAACCTGGGCCCAGACTGTGCACAGTTCCCGATGAACGACCTCTACCTCAGGATTGTTGGAACTACCAGGTGAAACGGAGGAGAACCGTGGATTAAACCCAAAATTACAAAAAAAAGGAGAGACCCCTGACGAGTTACTGACCCGGTTATTAAGGGAAAATTCGGCGAGGGGAATGAAAGAGACCCAATCAAATTGACAGTCAGAGACAAAACACCTTAAGTATTGTTCTAGAGATTGATTAGTCCTCTCCGTTTGGCCATTGGTTTCAGGATAGAAGGCAGAGGAGAAGGACAGATCAATCCCCAACTTCATACAGAAGGCTCTCCAAAACAATGAAACAAATTGTACCCCTCTGTCCGAAACGATATTGACAGGGACCCCATGGAGACGCAGGATGTTTGACAAACAAGGTAGCCAACGTTTTGGCGTTGGGTAGTTTCTTGAGGGGCACAAAGTGGCACATCTTACTGAAGCGGTCCACCACCACCCACACCACCGACTTGCCTTGGGATGGAGGCAAATCGGTGATAAAATCCATGGAGATATGTGTCCAAGGTCTCTGGGGAATGGGCAACGAACGCAGTAAGCCCGCTGGTCGGGACCTGGGAGTCTTGGACCTAGCACAAACCTCACAAGCGGCGAAGTAGGCCTTAACGTCTTTAGGCAACCCAGGCCACCAATAGTTTCTGGCAATGAGGTGTTTGGTACCCAGGATGCCTGGATGGCCAGATAGTGCGGAGTCATGATTTTCCCTAAGTACCCTTAGCCGGAATTGCAGGGGAACAAACAGCTTGTTCTCAGGAAGGTTCCCGGGAGCTGCACCTTGATCAGCAGCAATATCAGAGACTAAATCAGAATCGATCGAGGAAATGATTATACCTGGAGGCAAAATACAAGCAGGATCTTTCTCCGAAGGAGGGCTGGCCATGAAGCTACGCGACAGTGCATCAGCCTTAATATTTTTAGACCCAGCCCTATAGGTAACCCAAAAATTGAATCTGGTAAAAAATAACGCCCATCGAGCTTGTCTCGGGTTTAGCCTCCGGGCAGATTCTAGGAAAACCAGATTCTTGTGGTCGGTAAGGACCGTTACCTGGTGCCTAGCCCCCTCCAGGAAGTGGCGCCACTCTTCAAATGCCCATTTAATGGCTAAGAGTTCGCGGTTGCCAATATCATAGTTACTTTCAGTTGGCGAAAACTTCCTGGAGAAGTAGGCACAGGGGCGGAGATGGGTGAGGGACCTGGTACCCTGGGACAAGACAGCCCCCACTCCCACCTCAGATGCGTCAACTTCCACGATAAATGGCTACATTTGGTTGGGCTGAACCAGCACCGGGGTCGAGATAAAGCACTTCTTAAGGACCTCAAAAGCCTGGACAGCCTCAGGAGGCCAGTGGAGGAGATCAGCACCTTTGCGAGTGAGGTCCGTAAGGGGCTTAGCGATGACCGAGAAGTTAGCAATAAATCTCCTGTAATAATTAGCGAACCCCAAAAAACACTGTAACGCCTTCAGGGAAGCAGGTTGGACCCATTCCGCCACAGCCTGAACCTTGGCGGGGTCCACGCGGAATTCATGAGGAGTGAGGATTTGACCCAAAAATGGAATCTCCTGTACCCCAAACACACATTTTTCGGTTTTGGCAAACAGTTTGTTTTCCCGAAGGACCTGGAGCACCTTCCTGACATGCTCAATGTGGGAGGACCAGTCCTTGGAAAACACCAGTATGTCATCAAGGTACACTACCAGAAAAATCCCCAGGTAATTTCTCAAAATCTCATTTATGAAATTCTGGAAGACTGCAGGGGCATTACACAACCCAAAGGGCATGACGAGGTATTCGAAATGGCCTTCGGGCGTGTTAAACGCAGTCTTCCACTCATCCCCTCTTTGATGCGAATAAGGTTATACGCCCCCCGTAGATCCAATTTAGAAAACCATTGGGCCCCCTGAACCTGATTGAAGAGATCAGGAATCAAAGGAAGGGGATACTGGTTCCTTACCGTGACCTTATTCAGGCTACGGTAGTCAATGCATGGCCTAAGACCACCATCCTTCTTCCCCACGAAGAAGAAGCCAGCACCTACCGGAGAAGAAGAGGGACGAATGTAACCCTTGGCCAGGGATTCCTGGATATACACTCTCATAGCTTCACGTTCGGGACAAGAAAGATTAAATATCCTACCCTTAGGAAGCTTAGCTCCTGGTACCAATTCGATAGCGCAATCGTATTCTCTATGAGGAGGTAACACTTCGGAGGCCTCCCTAGAGAAAACATCAGCGAAGTCCTGAACAAACTCGGGTAGCGTATTCGCCTCCTTAGGGGGAGAAATAGAATTAACAGAAAAACATGACGTACAACATTCATTACCCCATTTGGTTAGCTCCCCAGTATTCCAGTCAAACGTGGGATTATGCAACTGCAACCAGGGAAGACCTAGAACCAAATCGTACGATAATCCCTGCATCAACAGTACAGAGCATTGCTCCAAATGCATGGAGCCAACAAGGAGTTCAAAAACAGGGGTATGCTGTGTAAAATAACCATTAGCAAGAGGAGTGGAGTCGATACCCACTACCGGGACAGGTTTAGGCAAATCAATCAGAGGCATAGCAAGGGACATAGCAAATTCCACAGACATGATATTAGTAGAGGACCCTGAATCCACGAAGGCACTGCCGGTAGCAGACCTACCACCAAAAAAGACCTGAAAGGGAAGCAAGATCTTAGTACGTTTCATATTTACGGGAAATACCTGTGCGCCCAAGTGACCTCCCCGATGATCACTTAGACGCGGAAGTTCTCTGGCTGCAATCTTACGCTTAGGACAGTTGTTCACTTGATGCTTGTCGTCCCCACAGTAGAAGCAGAGACCATTCTTCCTGCGGAATTCTCTACGTTGTTGGGGGGACACGGAGGCCCCGAGTTGCATAGGTATCTCTGAATCTTTCGGGGAGGAACGAAGCAACGGAGCTTCGGGAGGCATCATGGGGGAGTCGGAGGAGAAAGCACATAATCGTTCACGTTGTCGTTCCCTGAGACGTCGGTCAAGTCGTACCGCTAAAGCCATAACCTGGTCTAGGGAGTCAGAAGAGGGATAGCTAACTAGATGGTCTTTCAGGGCATTCGACAGACCCAACCTAAATTGGCACCTTAAGGCAGGGTCATTCCACTGAGAAGCTACGCACCACTTCCAAAAGTCAGAGCAATACTCCTCAACAGGTCTCTTACCCTGACTTAAGGTCACCAGCTGACTCTCGGCAAAGGCAGTCCTGTCAGTCTCGTCATAAATAAGTCCGAGAGCAGAAAAGAAACAATCAACGGAAGAAAGTTCAGGGGCGTCAGGAGCCAAGGAGAAGGCCCACTCTTGGGGCCCTTCCTGGAGCCGGGACATAATTATACCCACCCGCTGGCTCTCAGAACCTGAGGAATGAGGCTTTAAACGAAAGTACAGCCTACAACTCTCCCGAAAGGAGAAAAAAGCCCTCCGGTCCCCTGAGAACCGGTCGGGCAACTTGAGGTGGGGTTCAAGAGGTGCGGTGAGGGGAACTACCAGGGTAGCATCAGGCTGGTTGACCCTCTGAGCCAGGGCCTGGACCTGTAGGGAGAGACCCTGCATTTGCTGAGCCAGGGTCTCACGGGGATCCATAGTGGTGTCAGGGACCAGGGGTAGACTAGGTATGGGCTTGTGATTATGTAATGGCAGGGGGTAGGGAAACGGACAAGTGAGCCCTAATCTACCCGCCACTCTGTCCCTGCCTACTTGCAACGACCCGCCCTAGGCGACGGGGTACAACTGGGCGGCGGTCCCTGCGCTCAGTAAGTGCACGACAAACACGACAAACATACAAAGGAACACAAGCAAGGAAAAGGGGCCGTTGCCCACGGCAACACCGTGAGCAACCAGAGTGGTGAACGAGCCGAGTCAAGCCAGGAGTGTGCGAGGTACAAAACGAAAAGCAGAAGAGTAGTCGGTAAGCCAGGGTCTGTATGGAGCAGGATCAAAAATAGCAGGAGCTGTAGCTGGGCCAGGAAACCACAAGGAAAGAATCACAAGCACCGAGGGACAGGAAGTGCAGGCTTAAATAGACCAAGGGCGGGAGCTAGCTGAGTCTGGCCAGGTTACGATAGGCTCTCCCACTCCTAAGCCTGCCAGCCTGAATGGTGGAAGCAGGAGTCAGTCTCAGGGATGTATTCTCAGGTGCTGACTGATTAGTTCTGGGAGTTAACCCCGAAGCTGTGCCTGGCAGATCCTTTACACTCGCCTTCATATTATTTCTCACATACAGACATACACCACCACCTTTCCTATTTGTCCTGTATTTCCGAAAAAGTGTAAAACCCTGTAGATTTACAGCCCAGTCATGTGAAGAGTCCAGCCATGTTTCAGCAACACCAACTATATCTATATTTTCTTCCAGTATCAAGGCCTCCAGTTCCCCCATTTTGCTTGCTAGACTTCTGGTATTTGTGAACATACACTTTAACTTGCCTGTCAGTTTTTCACTTTTATTAATCAGAAATGTGATTTGACATTAATTGGGCCTTTTTATTTACACTAATGTTTTGTAACGAAAGGATCTCCTTATCTTGTTGTCTAGTCCTCTCCCCACATTCTGTTTCTCCCCCCACCAATATAGTCTGACCCCTCTCTAACCTGGCTACCCCTTTTTTTTCTACATTGACCTCCCTCCTCAGCCCTAGTTTAACCCCTTAAGGACGCAGCCTAGTTTTGGCCTTAAGGCTCAGAGCCCATTTTTCAAAACTGACATATTTCACTTTATGTGGTAATAACGTCGGAATGCTTAAACCTACCCAAGCGATTCTGAGATTGTTTTCTCGTGACACATTGGGCTTCATGTTCGTGGTAAAATTTGGTCGATATATTCAGTGTTTATTGGTGAAAAATTGCAAAATGTAGAGAAAATTTTGAAAAAATTGCATTTTTCAGAATTTAAATGCATCTGCTTGTAAAACAGACGGTTATACCACCCACAATAGTCACTAGTTCACATTTCCCATATGTCTACTTTAGATTGGCATCGTTTTTTGAACATTCTTTTATTTTTCTTGGACGTTACAAGGCTTAGAACATAAACAGCAATTTCTCATATTTTTAAGAAAATTTCAAAAGCCTTTTTTTTAAGGTACCTCTTGAGTTCTGAAGTGGCTTTGTGGGGCCTATGTATTAGAAACACTGATAAAACACCCCATTTTAAAAACTAGACCCCTCAATGTATTCAAAACAGCAGTTAGAAAGTTTTTTAACCCTTCAGGCATTTCACAGGAATTAAAGCAAAGTGGAGGTGAAATTTGCAAATTTCATTTTTCTTGCTGAATTTCAATTTTATTCATTTTTTTTTCTGTAACACAGAAGGTTTTACCAGAGAAACACTACTAAATATGTATTGTCCAGATTCTGCAGTTTTTAGAAATGTCCCACATGTGGCCCTACTGCGCTCGTGGACTAAAACACAAGCCCTAGAAGCAAAGAAGCACCTAGTGCATTTTGAGTCCTCTTTTTTATTAGAATATATCTTAGGCAGCATGCCAGGTTTGAAGAGGTGTTGAGGTGTCAAAACAGTAGGAATCCCCCAATAGTGACCCCATTTTGGAAACTACACCCCTCAAGGAATTCATTTAGGGTTGTTGTTACCATTTTGACCGCACAGTTTTTTGACAGCACGTATTTGAATTGGGCTCTGAAATGAAAAAAATGTCATTTTTTCCAATAAAATGTCATTTGTGATCAAAATTTCTTATTTTCACAGGGAACAAAATACCCCATTTTGTTGCCCAATTTGTCCTTAGTGTGGCAATACCCCATTTGTGGTGATAAACTGCCGTTTGGGCCCATGGGAGGGCTCAGAAGGAAAGGAGCGCTATATGTTTGTTGGAGTCCAGATTTTGTTGGATTGGTTTTCGGGTGCCATGTCGCATTTGCAGAGCCTCAGAGGTATCAAAGCAATGGAAACCCACCAAAAGTGACCCCATTTTGGAAACTACACCCCTCAAGGAATTCATTTATGGTTGTTGTTAGCATTTTGATCACACAGTTTTTTCACAGCACCTATTTCAATTGGGCTGTGACATTAAAAAATGACATTTTTTCCAATAAGATGTAATTTTTTACCAAAATTTCTTATTTTCACAGGGAACAAAATACTCAATTTTGTTGCCCAATTTCTCCTGAGTGCATCAATACCCCATTTGTGGCAATAAACTGCCGTTTGGGCCCATGGGAGGCCTCAAAAGGGAAGGAGCGCTGTGTGTTCTTTGGAGTACAGATTTTGCTGGTTTGGTTTTCGGGTGCCATGTCGCATTTGCAGAGCCCCAGAGGTATCAAAGCAATGGAAACCCACCAGAAGTGACCCCATTTTGGAAACTACACCCCTCAAGGAATTCATTTATGGGTAATGTGACCATTTAGACTCCATAGTTTCTTCACAGAACTTATTAGAATTGGGCTGGGAATTAAAAAAATATATTTTTTTTCCAATAATATGTCATTTTAGCTCAAAAATTCTTATTTTCACAAGAAATAAAATACTCCATTTTGTTGCCCAATTTGTCCTGAGTGCGGCAATACCCCATTTGTGGTGATAAACTGCCGTTTGGGCCCATGGGAGGGCTCAGAAGGAAAGGAGCGCTGTGTGTTCTTTGGAGTACAGATTTTGCTGGATTGGTTTTTGGGTGCCATGTCGCATTTGCAGAGCCCCAGAGGTATCAAAGCAATAGAAACCCACTACAAATGACCCCATTTTGGAAACTACACCCCTCAAGGAATTCATTTATGGGTGTTGTGACCATTTTGACCCCATAGTTTTTTCACAGAACTTATTTGAATTGGGCTGGGAATGAAAACAAAATTATTTTTTTCAAATAATATGTAGTTTTGGCTGAAAATTTCTTATTTTCACAAGAAACAAAATACCCCATTCTGTTGCGCAATTTGTTCTGAGTGCCGCAATACCCCATTTGTTGTGATAAACTGCCGTTTGGGCCCATGGGAGGGCTCAGAAGGAAAGGACCACCATTTGGCCTACTGGGGATTTTCTAGTGCGAAGTCATGTATGCAGAAGCCCCTGAGGTACCAGTACAGTTGAAACCCGCAAGAAGTGACCCCGTTTTAAAAACTACACCCTTAAGGCATTCATCTAGAGGTGTAGTGAGCATTTTGACCGGAGACCTACACCCCATAAACTGTAATGTGGGTTCTCCCGGGTATGGCAATACCCTACATGTGGCTGTTATCAGCTGCCTGGACACACAGCAGGGCCCAGAGGGGAAAGACGAGTGGGGATAAGCTGTGTGGAGTGCATCAGGGTAAGTAAAATTGGGGTAAATTATAAACCAAGGGATGTATGATAAATTTTAAAACACTCTTTCATACAGAGCTCTGGTTATTCGGGGCACGTTTCACATTGATATATTGTGTCATCCATTATCGCCCTCTTATAGCAGACTTTGCACCTCTTTTGACTTTTTCCCTTCTTGCCAGTTTGGGGAACTTCTCCTGGAAAGTGTTGCCCTGGTACGATGCGTGTGGGCTCGCTTCCAGAAGTACTGGGTGCCCCCCCTTCTTGGTCCCTATTGATTCGGTTCTTGATAATCACCTCTTGAAATTCCAGGAAAGTTCCCGTCTGGCCTGCACATCGACGTAGCATGTACGCATTGTACAATGCCATCTGTATGATGGGCCCGGCCAGCTTCTTATACCACACCGCATGGCGCTGTAGGGCTTCAGGGCTTGATCTTACAAGTCCATCCCTCCCATGTACCTATTGTAGTCCAGGATGCAGTCTGGTTTGGTGGTGGCCTTTCCTTCATATATCCTAAACCTGTAGGTATACCCTGATGCACTCTCACAGCTTATACATCTTCACACCATACCTTGCCCTCTTACCCGGCAGGTACTCGCGGAATTGAACCCTCCCTTTAAAATGTACCAGGGACTCATCAATAGAAATACACTTCTTGGGGGTGTATGCTTGGGAAAACCGGGCACTGGAACGGTCTAATAGGGGTCTCCGTTTATACAAACGGTCAAAACTGGGGTCATCTCGGGGTGGGCACGGCTCATTATCAGTATAATGTAAGAAGCGAAGTATTGCCTCATTTATTTATTTTTTTAGGTTCCAGTTCAGTTCTGAAGTTGCTTTGAGGGGCCCATATATTAGAAACCCCTATCAAATACCCCATTTTAGAAACTAGACCCCTCAAAGTATTCACAACAGCATTTAGAAAGTTTATGAACCCTTTAGGTGTTTCACAAAAATTTAGAGCAAAGTAGAGGTGAAATGTACATTTTTTTTTTTTGTCAGAAAATCCTCTTTATACCATTTTTTTTATAACACAAAAGGATTTATCAGTGAAACGCAACTTAATACGTATTGTCCAGATTCTGCAGTTTTGAGAAATATCCCACATGTGGCCCTAGTGCGGTAATGGACTGAAGCACCGGCCTCCGAAGCAAAGGAGCACCTTGTGGATTTTGAGCCCTCCTTTTTATTAGGCACCATGTCCGGTTTGAAGAGGTCTTGTGGTGCCAAAACATTGGGAACCCCCCAAAAGTGACCCCAATTTGGAAACTAGACCCCTTGAGGAATCCATTGTAGTTTTCTTGGCGTGCATGCAGCTTTTTGATCAGTTTTTATTCTATTTTTAGGTGGCGTGGTGACTAAAAAACAGCAATTGTACGATTGTTTTTTTTTTCGTTTTTTTTTACGGCATTCACCGTGCGCTATAATTGACATGTTCACTTTATTCTGCGGGGCGATACGATTACGGCGATACCAGATGTTTATAGTTTTTTTTTATGTCTTATGGCGTTTGCACAATAAAATAAGTTTTGTAAAAAATCATTCACTTTTTGTGTTACCTTATTCTAAGAGCCAGAACTTTTTTATTTTTCAATCAATACAGCCGTGCGAGGACTTATTTTTTGCGTAACGAACTGTAGTTTCGATCAGTACCATTTTTAGGTACATGCAACTTTTTGATCTCTTTTTATTCCATTTTTTGGGAGGTGAAGTGACCAAAGAATTGTGATTGTGGTACGGTTTATTATTATTTTATTTTACGGCGTTCACCGTGCGGGATAAATAATGAAATAATTTTGTAGTTCAGGCCGTTACGGACGCGGCGATACCAATTATGTATAGTTTATTTGTTTGTTTATATATTTTTATTAATAATAAAGGACTGATGAGGGAAAAAGGGGGATTTTTACTTTTAATACTTTTAAATCTTTTATTTTCTTATTTTTACACATCTTTTTTTAACTTTTTTTTTACTTTATTACTTTGTCCCACTAGGGGACTTGGGGGCAGGAGGCCCTGATCGCTATTCTAATACACTGCACTACATGCGTAGTGCAGTGTATTAGAACTAGAGATGAGCGAACCGGGACAACCGAACCCGGTTTCGGTCCGAACTTCAGGAAAAGTTCGGTTCGCAGCGAATCCGAACTTTACCGGGTTCGGCCGAACCCGTTTTGACCGAACCCGGCTACATTTTGGCGCCTGCCACATGTTACATCTAAAATGGAGGATTACAGAAGATCACCTGACATCAGGCTACCCCATAATGCCTTGCAAACGGCTCTCCCAGCCTATCGGGAGGCAGCATAGGGGCGGGCTCAAGCCTGCAATAAAAGTCTATGCACGGAGCTCAGCGGCCATTTTACAGACAGGAGCTGTAGGAATAGCATCTCTGTGCAGTAAGGGAAAGCTTTAGGAATCTAAAAGGCAGGAATTCAGAAATCGAAGGGGCTCATCCACTACTCACTACTCAGCCAGTGTGTGAATACGCTTTTATAAGGGGCTCATCCCCGTTGCATCCAACTTGCAATACAGGCAGCCTAGTAGTACTATAAGGCCCAGCATTCCCTGAGTGCACTGCAGCGAGGCTGATTGAAATTCTCATTCATTGCCATTTGCCAAGCCAGTGTCCGTGTGTGAATACGCTTTTAAAAGGGGCTCATCCCTGGAATAACAATCCAACTTGCCATACAGGCAGCCTAGAAGTACTACAACGCCCAGCATTCCCTGAGTGCACTGCAGCGAGGCTGATTGAAATTCTCATTCATTGCCATTTGCCAAGCCAGTGTCCGTGTGTGAATACGCTTTTAGAAGGGGCTCATCCCCATTGCATCCAACTTGCAATACAGGCAGCCTTTGTAGTAGTGGTAGTAGTAGTACTACAAGGCCCAGCATTCCCTGAGTGCACTGCAGCGAGGCTGATTGAAATTCTCATTCATTGCCATTTGCCAAGCCAGTGTCCGTGTGTGAATACGCTTTTAAAAGGGGCTCATCCCTGGAATAACAATCCAACTTGCCATACAGGCAGCCTAGTAGTACTACAAGGCCCAGCATTCCCTGAGTGCACTGCAGCGAGGCTGATTGAAATTCTCATTCATTGCCATTTGCCAAGCCAGTGTCCGTGTGTGAATACGCTTTTAAAAGGGGCTCATCCCTGGCCGTTATTAACAGGATAACAATCCAACTTGCCATACAGGCAGCCTAGAAGTACTACAACGCCCAGCATTCCCTGAGTGCACTGCAGCGAGGCTGATTGAAATTCTCATTCATTGCCATTTGCCAAGCCAGTGTCCGTGTGTGAATACGCTTTTAAAAGGGGCTCATCCCTGGAATAACAATCCAACTTGCCATACAGGCAGCCTAGTAGTACTACAAGGCCCAGCATTCCCTGAGTGCACTGCAGCGAGGCTGATTGAAATTCTCATTCATTGCCATTTGCCAAGCCAGTGTCCGTGTGTGAATACGCTTTTAAAAGGGGCTCTGAAATGTCTGGGAAAAAAAAGGTTGTGAAAGGACGGGGTAGAGGAAGAAACACCCATGCCGTCTCCTCTTCCAGTCCAAATGTTGGATCTGTTGGTGCCAGACCCAGTAGCAGCATTTGTGGCACAAGACATGTGCCCAGTTCCACTAGTAGCAGCTGCCATGTGCCTGCTAGTAGTAGTATCAGCAAGCCAGACTTGTCCATCTCCTCCGGTGGGCGGGTTACTTTAGACAATACGGCCATTGTGGACTGGTTGGCTGGCTCGCGGTCATCTCAGCAGGAAGACTCTGACGATCTGGCTTCAAGCCAGGTTTCGTTGGATTCCAGATCCTCTACAGTTCCTTGGCACGGTGACAGTAGTAATATAGGTATTTCTAGCGTTTCCATTCCATCATCTATGTCTTCGCTCCCCCTTCCTAGCGGGAAGCCATCTTTCCTGAGAGTCCTAAGAGACATCTCCTCGGGTGCGAAGGAAGATACTGAACAACATAGTGATGATGATGATTTGTTTTCCGCGAGTCAGCCAACGGAGTGTGTTGCGGCGGTGGTGGAGGTGGAAGCGGTGACCGAGACGCATAGCTGCGGTAGTGGGGGTGTTGGTGGTGGTAGCCGTGGTGGCAGACGCAGTAATGAGGGGGGGCATGGAGCCCGCCATGATGTCACATCACATTCACAACACAGTGACAGAAGTGGCGGGGATGATGAGGAAGGCTATGATGATGATGTTGTTTTAGACAGGACGTGGGAACCAGGTGACGAGGTGATGACGGCGTCAGAGGAGGAGGGTAGTAGTGGCGGCACTGGATGTGATAAACAGCCAAGCCGAGGTAGGGGCAGAAGTCAATCTGCAAAACGTTGCAGCGGTAGGGTCAGCTCAGGAGCCGGTGACGGCGACACAGATGCTGGTGTAGGTTCCCGAAAAAAGCCTGCCAGACAAGGGGCAAGCTCGGGTGGTTGTGGTGGTGGTGGTGGTGGTGGACGTGGTACTACCTCTTTACGGTACTCTGCCGTGTGGCAATTTTTCTGTACCTTCCCAGAGGAGGAAAACATGGCACAGTGCCGTATCTGCAAGCAGAAAGTAAGGCGTGGGCAGGGCAGCAATGTAGGAACTACTGCTCTACGTAAACACATGGAACGGCATCACAAGGCCATGTGGGACAATCAACATGCCCCACCATCATGTACATCTAATGAAGACCCCTCTTCCGCTGCTGCTGCTGCTCCGAGTCCCTGTCATCTAAGTAGTAGCCAGGCCTTATCCACCATGTCGTTGTCATCATCATCATCACTGTCATCTAGTGCTCCTCCTATGTCCCGTCAGTTATCCATTACGGAATCGTTGTCCAATAAGCAACAATATATACCCAGTCATCCACTTGTCGTGCGGCTTAATTCACACCTGGCAAAGTTGTTGGTGGTGCAGTCGCTGCCATACCACCTGGTCGACTCCGCCGGCTTCAAGCAATTGATGGCGTGCGCTCAGCCTAGGTGGCGAATACCTAGCCGACATTACTTCTCCAAAACAGCTGTCCCTGCCTTGCACAAGCATGTGGAGGAAAAGGTGTCCAAGTCCTTGCAATTATCCGTGTGCAGCAGGGTACATGCCACCGTCGACACGTGGAGCAGCAACTATGGGCAGGGACAGTACATGTCTTTCACGGCCCACTGGGTCAATATTTTGCAGTCCGATGCACCACCGCAGCAATGCCAGGCATTACCACCTCCACGCTTGTATGTTTCTAGTTCAACTCCGGACACCAGGCGCCTACCATCCTTCTCCTCCTACTCCTCCTCCTCCTCCTTGCCTTCCTCCTTGGAGGTCTTCCCGTCCCCGACAGGACACAGCGTATCTTCCACTCCTCCTCCCTCCTCTTTTCATAGGTGCAAGGTGAAGCGCCACAACGCTGTCTTACACCTGCTGAGCCTGGGCGAGAAAAGCCACACAGGGCAGGAGCTGCTGCTGTGCATCAAGGAGGAAATCGCACGCTGGCTGTCTCCTCTGAAACTCACACTGGGCAATGTTGTCTCTGATAACGGCAAGAACGTTGTGGCTGCACTGCGTCTAGGTCACCTGACACACGCTCCTTGCATGGCACATGTGATCAATCTGGTCATAACACGCTTCTTAAAGTCATATGTTGGTTTGAAGGGTGTGCTGGCCATGTCCAGGAGGGTTTGCGTTCGCTTTAGACGTTCGTATGCATTTAAGCACGCCCTCCTGGACTTGCAGCGTCAAAACAATCTCCCAGAACACAGCCTGATTTGCGACGTTCCAACACGATGGAATTCCACCCTGCACATGTTGGACCGTCTGTACGAACAGCGGAAAGCCGTGAATGATTTCCTGATGCAGCAGACGGGCAGCGTTTGGAGCCAGTGTAATTTCGAGCTCAGGCACTGGCAGCTGGTTAGAGACGCATGTCGCGTTTTGAGGCCCTTTGAAGAGGCCACACGATTTGTGAGCCGTGACGCTAGCGGAATGAACGATGTTATGCCGCTGATATTCATTATGGAGCAAACGCTCACAGCGATGATTCAGCAAAGGATGGAGGAAGGATCACATCTGGCTATGGATGTTGAGGAGGAGGAGGAGGATGAGGAAACAGGACCTGAAGAGGAGCTGGATTTGGAGATGGAATCACAGGAAGGGATAGGGGACGAGGCAGCCGCACAACATGACAGTGATGGTGGTGATGACGAGTCTGACGACGACCTTGATGATGGACAACCATGGCAGTATGGGGCGGAGATGGAACCAACCGGGCCCTCTGAAACGCTGGCCAGGATGGCGAGCTGTATGCTTCGTTACTTGCGCGCTGACTGTCGTATTGTTAGCATGAAGCAAAGAGATGACTACTGGATAGCCACACTTTTAGACCCTCGGTATAAAGCCAGAATGGGGGAGTTTTTTGCGCCTTCCGAGAGGGAGGCAAAATTGGCTTATTATAGAGAGAAGCTATGCAGCCAGCTTGTCATGGCTTTCAAACGGCAGACACCCGCTGCAAGCATGTCTGACCGGGGGGCCACTCTCCGCTCCCCACTGTCTCATCGTTCCACCGCCTCTGGCAGAGCTACCTCTGCAATAGGCGGCAGCCGTGGCAGCAGCGGCAGCAGCAGCAGCAGCAGCAGCCAATTCAGTTTGGAAAATATGATGACAACATTTTTACATCCAATACCCCGACCTGACACACATCGTAGCACTAGTCACCAAAGGGATGTTCACCATCTCCAGGTGCAGCACCTAAACAACCAGGTTCACTCGTACTTGGACTGTGCCCTTTCTCCGTCAGAAATGCTGATCCCAGACCCCATGGACTTCTGGGTCAGCAGATTGGATCATTGGCAAGAACTGGCCCAGTTTGCCATGGGTGTACTGTCTTGTCCACCCTCCAGTGTAGCGTCAGAGAGGGTATTCAGCGCAGCAGGGGGCTTCGTCACCCCTAAGCGAACAAGATTGTCCGCCAACAGCTTGGAAAATCTCACGTTTCTGAAAATGAATCAAGCGTGGATCGGTGAGGATTTTAAAACCCCTGTGCCTGATGCCACTGATTAGATCTTACATTGCTGCTGCTGCTGCCGCCTGCTACTGCCGCCTGCTACTATGGGATTCTGTCCTGTCCACTCTTTTTTTAATGTGCCGCTGTTGGTGCTGCAGCTGCTACTACTTCTACCACCAATCCACCCCAGTGCCGTCTGCTACAAGCAGGCCTGCCCCACCAGAGGGCTTTGTCCTGTGACTCTCCAGTCTCTTTTTTTAATGTGCTGCTACTACTGCTACTACTGCTTGCACCCTTGCTGTCTGTGTTGGCTACCTCTAATACCACCAATACACCTACACTGCCGCCCGTCTGCTACAAGCAGGCCTACCCCACCACAGGGCTATGTCCTGTGACTGTCGTCCAGTCTCTTTTTTTAATGTGCTGCTGCTACTACCAGTCCTACCACCCTTGCTGTCTGTGTTGGCTAGTCTACCTCTACTACCACCAATACACCTCCACTGCCGTCTGCTACAAGCAGGCCTGAGGCCTGCCCCACCACAGGGCTTTGCCCTCCTCTGACTGTCCAGTCTCTTTTTTTAATGTGCTGCTACTACTGCTACTACTGCTTGCACCCTTGCTGTCTGTGTTGGCTAGTACCTCTACTACCACCAATACACCTACACTGCCATCTGCTACAAGCAGGCCTGAGGCCTGCCCCACTACAGGGCTTTGTCCTCCTGTGACTGTCCAGTCTCTTTTTTTAATGTGCTGCTACTACTGCTACTACTGCTTGCACCCTTGCTGTCTGTGTTGGCTACCTCGACTACTACCACCAATACACCTCCACTGCCGCCCGTCTGCTACAAGCAGGCCTGAGGCCTGCCCCACCACAGGGCTTTGTCCTCCTGTGACTGTCCAGTCTCTCTTTTTTTTAATGTGCTGCTACTACTGCTACTACTGCTTGCACCCTTGCTGTCTGTGTTGGCTACCTCTAATACCACCAATACACCTACACTGCCGCCCGTCTGCTACAAGCAGGCCTACCCCACCACAGGGCTATGTCCTGTGACTGTCGTCCAGTCTCTTTTTTTAATGTGCTGCTGCTACTACCAGTCCTACCACCCTTGCTGTCTGTGTTGGCTAGTCTACCTCTACTACCACCAATACACCTCCACTGCCGTCTGCTACAAGCAGGCCTGAGGCCTGCCCCACCACAGGGCTTTGCCCTCCTCTGACTGTCCAGTCTCTTTTTTTAATGTGCTGCTACTACTGCTACTACTGCTTGCACCCTTGCTGTCTGTGTTGGCTAGTACCTCTACTACCACCAATACACCTACACTGCCATCTGCTACAAGCAGGCCTGAGGCCTGCCCCACTACAGGGCTTTGTCCTCCTGTGACTGTCCAGTCTCTTTTTTTAATGTGCTGCTACTACTGCTACTACTGCTTGCACCCTTGCTGTCTGTGTTGGCTACCTCGACTACTACCACCAATACACCTCCACTGCCGCCCGTCTGCTACAAGCAGGCCTGAGGCCTGCCCCACCACAGGGCTTTGTCCTCCTGTGACTGTCCAGTCTCTCTTTTTTTTAATGTGCTGCTACTACTGCTACTACTGCTTGCACCCTTGCTGTCTGTGTTGGCTACCTCTAATACCACCAATACACCTACACTGCCGCCCGTCTGCTACAAGCAGGCCTACCCCACCACAGGGCTATGTCCTGTGACTGTCGTCCAGTCTCTTTTTTTAATGTGCTGCTGCTACTACCAGTCCTACCACCCTTGCTGTCTGTGTTGGCTAGTCTACCTCTACTACCACCAATACACCTCCACTGCCGTCTGCTACAAGCAGGCCTGAGGCCTGCCCCACCACAGGGCTTTGCCCTCCTCTGACTGTCCAGTCTCTTTTTTTAATGTGCTGCTACTACTGCTACTACTGCTTGCACCCTTGCTGTCTGTGTTGGCTACCTCGACTACTACCACCAATACACCTCCACTGCCGCCCGTCTGCTACAAGCAGGCCTGAGGCCTGCCCCACCACAGGGCTTTGCCCTCCTCTGACTGTCCAGTCTCTTTTTTTAATGTGCTGCTACTACTGCTACTACTGCTTGCACCCTTGCTGTCTGTGTTGGCTACCTCGACTACTACCACCAATACACCTCCACTGCCGCCCGTCTGCTACAAGCAGGCCTGAGGCCTGCCCCACCACAGGGCTTTGCCCTCCTCTGACTGTCCAGTCTCTTTTTTTAATGTGCTGCTACTACTGCTACTACTGCTTGCACCCTTGCTGTCTGTGTTGGCTACCTCGGCTACTACCAGTCTACCACCAATACACCTCCACTGCCGCCCGTCTGCTACAAGCAGGCCTGAGGCCTGCCCCACCACAGGGCTTTGTCCTCCTGTGACTGTCCAGTCTCTCTTTTTTTTAATGTGCTGCTACTACTGCTACTACTGCTTGCACCCTTGCTGTCTGTGTTGGCTACCTCTAATACCACCAATACACCTACACTGCCGCCCGTCTGCTACAAGCAGGCCTACCCCACCACAGGGCTATGTCCTGTGACTGTCGTCCAGTCTCTTTTTTTAATGTGCTGCTGCTACTACCAGTCCTACCACCCTTGCTGTCTGTGTTGGCTAGTCTACCTCTACTACCACCAATACACCTCCACTGCCGTCTGCTACAAGCAGGCCTGAGGCCTGCCCCACCACAGGGCTTTGCCCTCCTCTGACTGTCCAGTCTCTTTTTTTAATGTGCTGCTACTACTGCTACTACTGCTTGCACCCTTGCTGTCTGTGTTGGCTACCTCGACTACTACCACCAATACACCTCCACTGCCGCCCGTCTGCTACAAGCAGGCCTGAGGCCTGCCCCACCACAGGGCTTTGTCCTCCTCTGACTGTCCAGTCTCTTTTTTTAATGTGCTGCTACTACTGCTACTACTGCTTGCACCCTTGCTGTCTGTGTTGGCTACCTCGACTACTACCACCAATAAACCTCCACTGCCGCCCGTCTGCTACAAGCAGGCCTGCCCCACCACAGGGCTTTGTCCTGTGACTGTCGTCCAGTGTCTTTTAATGTGCTGCTACTACTCACCCTTGCCAATAAAAAGGGTCAATTTTTGGAGGGCTTGTGAAAAGCCATTGCTTGTTGCTTTTACATCCATGTATGGAAGAACCCCGGCAGGCATCTGCCAATAAAAAGGGTCAATTTTTGGAGGGCTTGTGAAAAGCCATTGCTTGTTGCTTTAATGCTTTTACATCCATGTATGGAAGAACCCCGGCAGGCATCTGCCAATAAAAAGGGTCAATTTTTGGAGGGCTTGTCAAAAGCCATTGCTTGTTGCTTTTACATCAATGTATGGAAGAACCCCGGCAGGCATCTGCCAATAAAAAGGGTCAATTTTTGGAGGGCTTGTGAAAAGCCATTGCTTGTTGCTTTTACATCCATGTATGGAAGAACCTCGGCAGGCATCTGCCAATAAAAAGGGTCAATTTTTGGAGGGCTTGTGAAAAGCCATTGCTTGTTGCTTTTACATCCATGTATGGATGAACCCCGGCAGGCATCTGCCAATAAAAAGGGTCAATTTTTGGAGGGCTTGTCAAAAGCCATTGCTTCTTCTTTTACCACCTTATATGTATGAACCCTGGCAGGCATCAGCCGCCTAAAATGGTAAATTTTTGTACCTTTTTTAACAATGCATTAAGCATACAACATGCACAAGTGCAGTGGTTTCTGTTAGTTATCTCCGTGTCCCATCCGTTTTCCTAGAGCCATACATGTTGGCGTAACTTTGACACCAACTTTGCATTAAAGACAGCTCAAAAGTACTTGGATACACTCATGGGTGACCTAAGAGTGTTATACAGGGCTTCTAGGGCTTTAAAACAGTGTTATACACGATTTTTAGGGGCTTTCTTGTATTACAGGTTCGGTCAGAACTAGTTCGGTCCGAATCGAACTTTTGCACGAAATTCGGCGAACTTGCCGAACCGAACTTTTCATAAGTTCGCTCATCTCTAATTAGAACTGTCAGCTACTCACTGACAGCAAGCATAGTGGGTCCTGACGTTGTCAGGACCCACTAGGCTTCCGTCTATGGCATAGCCGGACGCCATTGTTTGGTGTCCGGTTGCCATAGTCACCATCGCCGGCCGCTATCGCGTAGCAGGCCGGCGATGGCAGCTTAACCCCTAAAAAGCCGCGATCTCTACAGAACGCGGCTTTTAAGGGGTTAATCAGCGGGGACACAGCGATCGGTCCCCGCTGTAGGAGCTGTGACAGCTGCTGTACAAGACAGCGGCGTCACAGCTCCTGTATGTGTCGGGAGGACGGCCGAAACGGCCGTTACTCCCGAGACGTACTATTACGGCATGGAGCGCGAACGATACAGCTGCCATGACGTAATAGTACGTCAAGGAGCGGGAAGGGGTTAAATACTCTGCCACCCCAGCTAGAATTCTCTCCCCCAGCACAGCGGACCCCCTTCCATTTAGGTGCAAATCATCTGCAGAATACAGTTTGTACCCCAATGAAAAGTCAGCCCAGTGCTCTAGGAACCCAAATCCTTCTCCTCTACACCAAGACTTCAGCCATGCGTTTAACTCCCTGAGCTCCCGCTGTCTTTCCTGTGATGCGCATAGCACAGGCAGTATTCCTGAGAATAGTACTTTGGAGGTCCTTCCCTTCAGCTTGTAGCCTAGTTCTTTAAAATTATTCTTAAGGCTCCTCCACCTACCATTTATTCTGTCGTTGGTACCGACATGGACCACGACAGCTGGATCATCACCAGCCCCTCCCAGCAATTTGTCCACCCGTTCCACCACATGCCGAACCCTGGCACCAGGGAGACAGCAAACCATTCGGTTGAGGTGGTCTTGGCGACAAATTATTCTATCCGTCTTCCTGATTATAGAATCCCCTACGACTATCAATTGTCTTGGCTTACCTGCATTACCATCCCGCTCACTACTAGCTGGGCTGTTCTCCCGGCTGTTAGGGAGATCAGTATCCACTAGGGCTGCCATTTCTGAGACTGACACCCTCGCATCATCACCTTACTTGGCAATTTTTCCTGGAATGTCAGAAACCGGATCGGCCTTCCTTTTCTTTGACCCCTTTCTACTGCCCCTAACTACATTAACCCAGCTACTTACCTGATCCTGCTCACCCATGTCTTCACCCTCCAGTTCTAACCCACTAACTGCATGCTCCGTGAGCAGCAAGCTCAGCTCAAGATTGTCTATCCTCCTCAGTGTTGCATTCTGCTCCTCCAGATCTCTAATACGAGCTTCCAGGTGACCAACATGCTCACATCTGCCACAGAGATATTCACCCTGGAACTCCGGCTCCAGTCGTGCATACTTATGGCAAACTGTGCACTGAAGAAAACCTCCAATCTTGCTATCCATTATCCAAGTTACAAAAAAAACAGCGAACAGTTGTTAATCAAAAAGAAAAATAAGTAGAAGAGCACTTACTGGGGCTTTAACTCCTCTTTTCAACTCTGGTTTTTGGAACTCCACTTGATCTACAACCCACTTGTTTTTTCAAGCCACAGAGCAGGCTCTACAGAGTACTGAGGCCTGATTTATAGCACCTGGGACCAGCTAACCCCTCCCCCTTAGTCAGCTACTCAGCAGGAAGGAAGCTGAAAAGAAAAAATGGTTTTAAATTATGTCACTTTTGCAAACTTTGTAGCAAGCAAGCAATCAATACATATATCACATACAATGGCCCCCCACTTTGTCACACACAACACAGTAAATCAATCCGGTTTTTGGAACTCCACTTGATCTACAACCCACTTGTTTTTTCAAGCCACAGAGCAGGCTCTACAGAGTACTGAGGCCTGATTTATAGCACCTGGGACCAGCTAAACCCTCCCCCTTAGTCAGCTACTCAGCAGGAAGGAAGCTGAAAAGAAAAAATGGTTTTAAATTATGTCACTTTTGCAAACTTTGTAGCAAGCAAGCAATCAATACATATATCACATACAATGGCCCCCCACTTTGTCACACACAACACAGTAAATCAATCCGGTTTTTGGAACTCCACTTGATCTACAACCCACTTGTTTTTTCAAGCCACAGAGCAGGCTCTACAGAGTACTGAGGCCTGATTTATAGCATCTGCGACCAGCTAACCCCTCCCCCTTAGTCAGCTACTCAGCAGGAAGGAAGCTGCAAAGGAAAAATGGTTTTATATTATGTCACTTTTGCAAACTTTGTAGCAAGCAAGCAATCAATACATATATCACATACAAAGGCCCCCCACTTTGTCACACACAACACAGTAAATCAATCCGGTTTTTGGAACTCCACTTGATCTACAACCCACTTGTTTTTTTGTGACCAAAAAAAACAGCAATTTGGGAGTTTTAATTTTTTTTTTTTTACAGCATTCACCAAGCCGGTTAAATAACAATATATTGTTATAGTTTGAACTTTTACGAACGCGGTTATACCTGTTATGTTAACTTTAATTTTTTATATCATTACTTTAAAGAAAAATTGGAAAAGAGGAATTTTTGGAACTTTTAATGTTGTAATATTTTTTTTCACTACTGAAACCTTTATTTAATTTGTACCCCTTTTTTTAGTCCTATTGACTGCGGCATTTAAGTGGTTAAACGGCAAGGAACAGCACAATCGTTGTTCCTGGACGTTAGTCCCGGGTGTCAGCTGTTATACACAGCCGAAACCCGGGGGGTATGAAATGGGCTCAACACGTGAGGCGGCTCCATACATCACCTCCCATACTATGACATACCTGGCATGTCATTTTTTGGGACAGGATTAAAAAGAAAAATATATACTAGTCCATCTCAATGAATTAGAATATCATCAACTAGATCATTTACTTCAGTAATTCAATTCAAAAAGCCAAAACTCATATATTCTATAGATTCATTACACATAGAGTGATCTATTTCCAGCATTTTTTTCTTTTAATGTTGAAGATTATGGGTAGAGATGAGCGAACCAGGACAACCAAACCCGGTTTCGGTCCGAACATCGGGAAAAGTTTGGTTCGCAGCGAATCTGAACTTCACCGGGTTCGGCCGAACCCGTTTTGACCAAACCCGGTAAAAAATATTATACAAATCGGCAGCCACTTGTCTCTATCAATCACTAAAAGAGAAAAGAGGCTGCTGATTAAAAATAAAATAAAAAGCATTTCATACATACCCGGTTGTTGTCTTGGTGACGAGTCCCTCTTCTTCCTCCAGTCCGACCTTCTTTTCTGACGCGGCAGGCTGTGATTGGCTGCAGAGGCCTCTGCAGCCTGTGATTGGCTGCAGAGGCCGCGGCAGCCTGTGATTGGCTGCAGCGGTCACATGGGCTGTAACGTCATCCAGGAATGTCGGGCCGGATGTTGAGAGGGACGCGTCACCAAGGCAACGGCCAGGAGACCGGACTGGAGGAAGCAGAAAGTACTCGGTAAGTATGAACGTCTTTTTTTTTTTACAGGTTACTCTATATTCTGATCGGAATTCACTGTCCAGGGTGCTAAAACAGTTACTGCCGATCAGTTAACTCTTTCAGCACCCTGGACAGTGACTATTTACTGACGTCGCCTAGCAACGCTGCCATAATGACGGGTGCACACATGTAGCCACCCGTCATTACGGGGCTTCATGCACACGACCGTAAAAACACCCGTCATTACGGGTCGTAATTACGACCCGAAATAGCGGGCCCATAGACTTCTGTTAGCCACGGGTACCTTCCCGTTTTCTCACAGGAAGGTGCCCGTGCCGTTAAAAAGATAGAACATGTTCTATTTTTTTATTTTACGGGCCGTGCTCCTATACTTTATAATGGGAGCACGGCTCGGAAAAACGACCGGCTGCCCGTGGCCGGCAGTGCTCATCTCCTGAAATACTCTGTGCTGCCTTAAACTCTGTGGACAGGTCAGGATCCTGTTTCTTTTAAATGCTGCTGGGGAACCCGCTCGATCCACTATATAAGGCTGCGCTACAGTGCAGCATTTAAAAGAAACAGGATCCTGACCTGTCCACAGAGTTTAAGGCAGCACAGAGTATTTCAGGAGGTGAGCGTGCATATTCAGTGCTGCTGTGAACTCTGCTCTTACCATTACGTAGCTCTCAGTCTGTTACCTCTCCTCCACTCCTGTCCTCAATAACACCTTCACATGATTGGCAAGTCACCACGTAATGGTAAGAGCAGAGTTCACAGCAGCACAGAGTATTTTAGGAGATGAGCGTGCGGATCTTGTGCGGGGTGGTGACTTGCCAATCATTTGAAGGTGTTATTGAGGACAGGAGTGGAGGAGAGGTAAAAGACTGAGAGCTACGTAATTGTAAGAGCAAAGTTCACAGCAGCACTGAATCTGCACGCTCATCTCCTGAAATACTCTGTGCTGCCTTAAACTCTGTGGACAGGTCAGGATCCTGTTTCTTTTAAATGCTGCACTGTAGCGCAGCCTTATATAGTGGATTGAGCGGGTTCCCCAGCAGCCTTTAAAAGAAACAGGATCCTGACCTGTCCACAGAGTTTAAGGCAGCACAGAGTATTTCAGGAGAGGAGCGTATGATTGGCTGCAGAGGCCGCTGCAGCCTGTGATTGGCTACAGAGGCGGTCACGTGGGATGAAGCGTCATCCCTGGAGGCCGGCCTTCTGACGTCATCCTGACGTGCGTGACCGCCACTACAGCCTGTGATTGGCTGCAGCGGCGACATGGATGAAACTTCATCGATGGAGGCCGGACAGGAGGAATGTAAGTATGAACGTATTTTTTATTTTTTTTTATTACATTAAAATTTTATTTTCCGCGCGCCGAGCATGGTACTGTCAAGGTTGCTGAAAGAGTTAGTGCAGCCCATTAACTCTTTCAGCACCCTGGACAGTACCATGCTCGGCGCACGGAAATTACAGGTTCGGTCAGAACTAGTTCGGTCCGAATCAAACTTTTTCGTGAAATTCGGCGAACTAGCCGAACCAAACTTTTCATAAGTCCGCTTATCTCTAATTATCGGTAACAGTTAATGAAATCCCAAAATTTTAGTCTCTCAGAAAATTAGAATAAGATATAAGCCCAATTTCAAAAATGATTTTTAATACAGAATGGTTGGTCTACTGAAAAGCATGTACAGTATATGCACTCAATACTTGGTCGGGCTGCTTTTGCATGAATTACTGCATCAATGCGGGGTGGCATGGAGGTGATCAGTCTGTGGCACTGCTGAGGTGTAATGGAAGCCAGGTTGCTTTGATAGCGGCCTTCAGCTCGTCTGCATTGTTGGGACTGCGTCACGATTAGTGGGTATGTGGACCCACTGGGCCGTACCGCCGTAGCGGGATATCAGCTGGCCAACAGGATACCAAGTCAATGTCTATAGTTCGGATAAGGGTAACTGTGGTAATACAGATAGTAGCGATGGTAGGCTCAGATGGGACCTTGGCAGCAGGCAGACATCAGGTGTGGTGTAACACGGAAGGCGTAGTATACGGCACAACACGACTCCAACTCTCTATGGCACAGGAACAAGGTAGCACTGGATACAGGATACAGGTAGTAGGAACGGAAACACTGGGAATTGGAAAACACTAAGGGACCATTTGCAAAGACTAACACGGCTAAACATAACAACGCTCAAGCAATGAAGGAAGGGGCAGGGCCCTTCTTATGTATAGTCCAGGGTGATCATGGGCTAATTTAACATACTTTTCAGGTGGGTGCGCTGGCCCTTTAAGGCCGGGCAGGAGCGTGCACCCATCCCTACAGGACACAGTAGAGTGAAGCAGAAGTGAGCGCTGGCGTCTCCTGAGGAGGAGATGCGGGCCGCTTCTAGCACTCTGCCTGGGACTCCAGCTGTGCTCCTGACATCACTGGCCATCTCTGGGGAAGCCCTAGCAATCACTGTCCATATAAAGACAGCGATGTCAGGGAACTCCACAGAGTCCCGGACCAGAGCCTGTACTAGCGCTCTGCCCGGGACTCCACTCTGGGGAAGACCCTGACAACACTGTCCATATATGGACAGCGATGTCAGGGAATTCCACAGAGTCCCGGAGCAGAGCCTGTAGTAGCGGCTTTGTGTCCTGCGGGCCACAGATGACAACCTCAGGGGCCGCATGTGGCCCATGGCCAGTTGCTTGAGATCCCTGGTTTAGAGGAAGCATGGAGAGGCTCTCAATCCACATTGCTTGTGGTCCAGTGTGAAGTTTCCACAGTCAATGATGGTTTGGGGAGCCATGTCATCTGCTGGTGTTAGAGAAAGGTAGAAAAAACACAAAGCGCACAATAGTGCGTGACACTGTGATTTTACACGTGTGAACAAGGTTCTAAAATACGCTCACCTGGTGGGGTTATGCTGGGAGCATAACATCCAGTGTAACAAATTCCACTTAGGTAGCCTCCACGGTAGATTGGTGGCAGGATCAGCTTGCAGCATAGGACCCGGTTTGAGAACTTGAAGTACAAAGTCTCAATAATGAATGAAGGAATAAAAGCAAAAAAGCCAAAAAAACGGGTGTCTTCTATGCGCTATTGATCAATAGGATCTTCCAAAGGACGTGTATTCCAAGTTCCTCAAGGATAACGGTATAGTCGGTATTGAAAGGATTTATTGATACAAGAAGATATAAAAACACAACTGTTTAACAATGAACAGTTTCGAAACCGGACCGGTTTCTTCCTCAGGTAGTATGTAAATGAAAGGGTGGGGTGTCGGTTAAATAACCGAGTGAAAGGTCAATTAAAAACAAGAACTACCGGGTCAGATACACAAATAAAAACACCAACTCAAATTACATATCAGAGTGTACATATGATTACAGTCAAAGTAAAAAAATATAAAATATATGATATATATGAACTATGTACAAATGTCCAATGAAAGATGATTCATTTCTGTGTGTTATGCTTGGAATATGTCCAGCTGTTGAAAACATCCTGTATTAAACGGGATTGAACGTATACATATATACCAAAAAAATGCACATACATAATTGTATTATTTTAAAAATGTATATATTATAAATAAGTTTAAAATTTAATAAGGTTAAAAGGATATTAATAAAAAGAAGAATGATTTAAAAAGGGGAAAGCTTAAAACATAGCTTCCTTTCTGACTATTTTAGAGTCTATGTTAGTTCATTTCCTGAATATAATTGTCCTAAAGAAAACTCGGGCTACAGGTGGAGTACCATTCTAGTAATCGTTATTTCTGGACGTAATATTAAAGATAGATTCTCCTTTTGCTCATTTTATTCAGTTTGTCTATTTTGCTATACAAATTTGTAAATACCAAACTAAGATAGTTTTTGTGCAGATTCTATATTGGTACATATATATATATATATATATTTTTATAAATGATGTGCGCATAACTATACTATTTTCGTCAAAAGTTATAATAGTGCCAGTTTTATCATTGTACTGGTCTTGGTGTTACTCACAAATGATCAAAGTTTGGTGGTTTTGATTTTTAATGTCAAACAGATTATTTCTTTCGATACGATTTTTAGTGTCAAACAGATTATTTCTTTCGATACGATATTTACCACTTGTTGAGGAACTTTGTATATGTATACACATATATAATTACATATAACGAATTTCCCATTTATTTCCATATAATGGGATTCATCTAAAGTAAATTCGTTATATTAAATTATCATCTCTGTCATTTCATTCAAACCTGCAGGTTTTAGGGTCTTCAATTTGTATATCCAAAAGATTTCTCTCTTGCACAGTGAATCATATCTGTCCGCTTTGTTGTCATTTATATGTTCAATTGGTGTAATATGGAAACAACTAAAGTCATTATTATGAAACAAAGTACAGTGTTTGGAGACACTGTGCAAGAGGAATTTTTTCTTACAGTTAGAACGATGTTTATTTAGCCGACAATGCAAGAATTGGATTGTTCTTCCTACATATTGTAGACCGCAGACACAGTCAATGAGGTAGATAACGTAATTTGACTGGCAATTTAACTGTGTTTCGATTTGGTACTCGTTTTTTGTTTGGTTTGATTTAAAAGAATCTGTGGTGCGTATACTAAGACAACATAAACATTTCTTTTTCCTGCATTTGGAGCTCCCCTTTAAATATGCACTTGAGGACATAGCATTTTGTTGGGACATCGTTTGTCTTCCAGAAAAATTAATCTTACTCGGTGCTAAAATGTTCTTCATAGTTTTTGCTCTCTTAAAAGTAATCATTGGTTTTAAAGGTAGGCTATTTTTTAAAAACGGATCAGTGTGTAAAATGTACCAATATTTATTCATGATGTCCTTGATATTTTTGTGTGCAGCGTTATATTTAGTTATGAAGTTGAAGGAGAAAAACTTTTTTATTTGTTCATCTTTCGCTTTTTTTGTGTCTATTATATCAACAGCTTCAATACCATTTGATAGTGTAACCTTAGGGGGCAAACAATCCTCTTGACTTAAAATCACTGTTTTTTTGTATGCATCAGAGAGGAGTTTTTTTGGATAATTTTTTTCTTTAAATCTTTTTTGTAAGATACGACTTTGATCGTTAAAGTCTCAAGTTCTCAAACCGGGTCCTATGCTGCAAGCTGATCCTGCCACCAATCTACCGTGGAGGCTACCTAAGTGGAATTTGTTACACTGGATGTTATGCTCCCAGCATAACCCCACCAGGTGAGCGTATTTTAGAACCTTGTTCACACGTGTAAAATCAGTGTCACGCACTATTGTGCGCTTTGTGTTTTTTCTACCATTCTCCAGCATATCTTATGGGACCTGCTAGGAAACCCGTAAATTGAACCCTAGTGTTCTCCACAAAGCTGCAAAGAATAGTTCTTTTGATCAATACTAAAGAAAAGAAGGAACTTTCCGTATTTAAACCTCCAGCTGACTATCTATTACAATGGAACATTTCAAAAATCAAAAAGAGTCCCGAGAGAGACTGATACAACTACTTACTGCAAATAATCTCCCTACTCATCTACAAATGGACTCTGTGACTGTAGAATTCAATGTTGAGGAATCACAAAGAATGAATGATCTTTTTAATGAATTAGAGGATATTTCCAAAACCGAAATGCAGCATCATATTGATGTTATGTTTTTATCCATTTATCTAAAAGAAAAAATCACGCCCAGAGGGCTTAGAATGCCCTTTTCTTCTACATTTAAGGACGATATTATTTTCACTACCAATTGGGAAGAGTTTATGGAAGAATGTACTAGGGGAATGATTAATAGATTATTATCTAAAAGGAAAATGTTATGTGTCAAATTGGCTAGTAGTATTGAAACTATCATAGAGAAATTAAAAATCTATTCCAAACATATTGATTTTCACCACATTAATCATAATATTAACAATAGGATTTTTAAAGCTGAACAAGAACTAATTGAGAAAAAAGCTAACAAATTGATTAGAGATAGAATAGACTACCAAACCAATCAAATTAGATCCTGGACAAAACACCCCTTTCACTATGTCCGCCCTGAACGAACACATACAACTAATAAAACTCTGCTACCTAATAAAACTCTGTTGCCTATCACTATTCCTCTTCAATCAGATTCCAAAAAACTTGAATTAGAAAAAAGGTTTGAGATGAGTCAGTCTCGTAGAATGTTTTTGAATAGCAAATTTAGTAAAGCAAACTATAGGAATACACCTAATTCCAAACCCCGACCTCTGGATAAAAACACTAAAAGCCTAAACCCTACCAATCTCACCTTCTCTGACTCGGTGGAAACTCAGAAATCACCTATAGGGAACTTATTGATCGATATGTCTATTTTAACAGTCCATAATTCACCCGACAATTCCCCAACCAGAATTCAATTGGAATCTTCCTTTTCTCATCCCCCCAGTAAAATATTATCCCCTCCCCATTCAACACTGCCAAGTCCTGTTGATTGTTCTCTCCCCTTGGGAACTAATACTGCTGATTGTTCTCTCCCCTTGGGAACAAATACCATTGATAATACTAGAGCCGGGTCAAACATGTCTGTTCCATTCCTAGCGTCTGCTTTTTCAATTCAATTAAAAGAAAACCCACCTTCCAGCTCTCAAGTTTCCCCTTCCCCCCTTTTTTTAGATCCACTTCCCCCATCCAACCCACAGAAATTAACAATCACGCATTTCTTTCACCCCAAAAAAAGAAAGTACGATACAGAGGAACTAGAGGAGGTAAAAAGAAAAAAAGAATAATTACTCCTCCTACAAAACAAACCTCTATATTTAACCTTTCAAACCACATCCTAAATGACTCTGAAACATCCCTATTGAATAAAGGTTTAGCATTTTGTCCCACTGCCAGTGCAAATGGCTTTGATCTATTTTTAGATCTACATAGATTTACGAGGAAATTAACATTGCACAGACATTTCCAAATTACAGCCACAAAAAATAATCCCACTGACTCCGACAATATCACAAATACTAACACAATTTCAGATACAGAATTATCGGATATATTTAGACACACAGATCTAAAACCGGTAACTAAATTTTATCCTGTGGGTAACCAAGGAAATTTTATCAATACTTTCCATCATCTAGTCCTCAAGGATCTAGAGGAGCTAGATTCATACAAAATCCGTGGAAAAAATAATCTTACTTATAAAGAGAAAATAGCCCTAAAAAACCTCAAAAATAATAACCAATTAGTTATCAGATCAGCAGACAAGGGAGGGGGGACAGTAATTCAAAATGTTACAGACTACTATGAAGAAGCAATGAGAATTTTATCAGATGAGAACTACTATATGAAACTCATAGTTAACCCTTTATCGACAATTTTGGAAGGCCTTAAAATCATGGTCAATCAAGCTTTCTCGAATAATATTCTTAATAAAAAAGAAAAAAATTATCTGATCCCGGAGAATATCAACATGCCCTTCTATTATCATCTTCCAAAAATACACAAAAACTTAATTAACCCACCAGGGAGACCTATTATATCGGGTATGCAATCTCCCACCTGTCACCTCTCTCACTACCTAGATATAATTTTACAAAAATATGTGATAGAATTCCCAAGTTTTTTAAAAGACTCAACCCAATTAATTGTGGATCTAAAGACCGTTCCAATGAGGGACAATCTATTATTTATTACTTTGGATGTTGCTGCACTCTACAGCAACATTGAACATGTATTGGGTTTGGAAAAACTAAAAATAAGACTGGAGAGGGATACGGAACTACTACCAATACAAATTGACTTTTTTTGTAGTAGTATGGAATTTATTTGAAAGAATAATATCTTTTCATTTGATCAGAAATTATATCACCAAGTAAAAGGCACAGCTATGGGGACAAGGGTAGCTCCTAGCTATGCAAATATCTTCATGGGAATGTTTGAGGAGGAATATATCTGGCAACATCCATGGGCAAACACCAATATCTTACTATTTAGAAGATTTATAGATGATCTGTTCTTAATTTGGGAAGGTGATCTTACAACAGCGACAGAGTTTTGTCAGATGCTGAACATTAATACCTGGGGGATAAATTTTACGTTCAACATACAACCAATTGAAATCGATTTTTTGGATTTAACAATAGTCAAAACTACGAGTAAAATCATCACCCGTACCCACTTCAAAAAAGTGGATAGCAATAGCTATTTGGACTATAAGAGCAGCCACTATCATAAGTGGCTAAAAAACATCCCATATAGTCAGTATAAAAGAATTAGAAAAAACTGTATATCGAACAAAGACTTTAACGATCAAAGTCGTATCTTACAAAAAAGATTTAAAGAAAAAAATTATCCAAAAAAACTCCTCTCTGATGCATACAAAAAAACAGTGATTTTAAGTCAAGAGGATTGTTTGCCCCCTAAGGTTACACTATCAAATGGTATTGAAGCTGTTGATATAATAGACACAAAAAAAGCGAAAGATGAACAAATAAAAAAGTTTTTCTCCTTCAACTTCATAACTAAATATAACGCTGCACACAAAAATATCAAGGACATCATGAATAAATATTGGTACATTTTACACACTGATCCGTTTTTAAAAAATAGCCTACCTTTAAAACCAATGATTACTTTTAAGAGAGCAAAAACTATGAAGAACATTTTAGCACCGAGTAAGATTAATTTTTCTGGAAGACAAACGATGTCCCAACAAAATGCTATGTCCTCAAGTGCATATTTAAAGGGGAGCTCCAAATGCAGGAAAAAGAAATGTTTATGTTGTCTTAGTATACGCACCACAGATTCTTTTAAATCAAACCAAACAAAAAACGAGTACCAAATCGAAACACAGTTAAATTGCCAGTCAAATTACGTTATCTACCTCATTGACTGTGTCTGCGGTCTACAATATGTAGGAAGAACAATCCAATTCTTGCATTGTCGGCTAAATAAACATCGTTCTAACTGTAAGAAAAAATTCCTCTTGCACAGTGTCTCCAAACACTGTACTTTGTTTCATAATAATGACTTTAGTTGTTTCCATATTACACCAATTGAACATATAAATGACAACAAAGCGGACAGATATGATTCACTGTGCAAGAGAGAAATCTTTTGGATATACAAATTGAAGACCCTAAAACCTGCAGGTTTGAATGAAATGACAGAGATGATAATTTAATATAACGAATTTACTTTAGATGAATCCCATTATATGGAAATAAATGGGAAATTCGTTATATGTAATTATATATGTGTATACATATACAAAGTTCCTCAACAAGTGGTAAATATCGTATCGAAAGAAATAATCTGTTTGACACTAAAAATCGTATCGAAAGAAATAATCTGTTTGACATTAAAAATCAAAACCACCAAACTTTGATCATTTGTGAGTAACACCAAGACCAGTACAATGATAAAACTGGCACTATTATAACTTTTGACGAAAATAGTATAGTTATGCGCACATCATTTATAAAAATATATATATATATATATATGTACCAATATAGAATCTGCACAAAAACTATCTTAGTTTGGTATTTACGAATTTGTATAGCAAAATAGACAAACTGAATAAAATGAGCAAAAGGAGAATCTATCTTTAATATTACGTCCAGAAATAACGATTACTAGAATGGTACTCCACCTGTAGCCCGAGTTTTCTTTAGGACAATTATATTCAGGAAATGAACTAACATAGACTCTAAAATAGTCAGAAAGGAAGCTATGTTTTAAGCTTTCCCCTTTTTAAATCATTCTTCTTTTTATTAATATCCTTTTAACCTTATTAAATTTTAAACTTATTTATAATATATACATTTTTAAAATAATACAATTATGTATGTGCATTTTTTTGGTATATATGTATACGTTCAATCCCGTTTAATACAGGATGTTTTCAACAGCTGGACATATTCCAAGCATAACACACAGAAATGAATCATCTTTCATTGGACATTTGTACATAGTTCATATATATCATATATTTTATATATTTTTTACTTTGACTGTAATCATATGTACACTCTGATATGTAATTTGAGTTGGTGTTTTTATTTGTGTATCTGACCCGGTAGTTCTTGTTTTTAATTGACCTTTCACTCTGTTATTTAACCGACACCCCACCCTTTCATTTACATACTACCTGAGGAAGAAACCGGTCCGGTTTCGAAACTGTTCATTGTTAAACAGTTGTGTTTTTATATCTTCTTGTATCAATAAATCCTTTCAATACCGACTATACCGTTATCCTTGAGGAACTTGGAATACACGTCCTTTGGAAGATCCTATTGATCAATAGCGCATAGAAGACACCCGTTTTTTTGGCTTTTTTGCTTTTATTCCTTCATCTGCTGGTGTTAGTCCACTGTGTTATATCAAGTCCAGAGTCAAAGCAGCCATCTAGCAGGACATTTTCGATCACTTTATGCTGTTTACTGTTCTTGTGGTAATTAAAATTTCTTCAAAACATTTCAATCATAGTTATTCCATGACATACTTACCATAGGGGTATCCCATGTGGCTGCTATTGAGCCCTAGGAGAGAGTTACCCAGCCAAGGTTTGCTGAACCCAGGGCCGTAGCTGAAGGCTCATGGGCACTGGTGGAAGAATTCAGCTTGGACCGCCTATCCCTCCCCAACACCACCAGACCCCTGTGCATGCCTATGCCCGACAGACCCCAAGAATGCTTCCACAGTATAATGCTCCTCAAAGCTGAGCCCACAGTATAATGCCCCATAGCTGCCCCACACAGTATAATGCCCCTCATAGCTGCCCACAGACAGTATAATGCCACCCATAGCTGCCCCGCTGTATAATGCCCCCATAGCTGCCCCCACAATGTATAATGCCCCCGATAGCTGCCCCCACAGTATAATGCCCCTATAGCTGCCCGCCATAGAATATTGCCACCCATAGCTGTCCCATACATAATGATACACCCCATACAGTATGATGCACCCTATACAGTATACTGCACCCCATACAATAAATGCCCCCCATACAATATAATTCCCACATACAGTCTAATGCCGCCATAGGTGCTTCATACAATATAATGCCCCATACAGTATAAAGACCCCCATATCTGTACCATACAGTATAATGCCCCCACTTACAGTATAATGCCCCTCATAGCTGTCCCATACAGTAAAATGTCCCCCATATAGTATAATTCCCCCCATAGCTGTCCCATACAGTATAATGCCCCCATACAGTATAATGCCCCCCATAGCAGCCCCATACAGTATAATACCCCCATACAGTATAATGCTCTCCATAGCTGCCACATACAGTATAATGTCCCCATACAGTATAGTGCTCCCAATAGCAGCCCTATACAGTATAATTCCCTCATACAGTATAATGCCCTCCATAGCTGCCACGTACAGTATAATGCCACCCATTGCTGCCCAATACAGTATAATACCCCCATACAGTATAATGCTCTCCATAGCTGCCAAATACAGTTTAATGCCCCCATACAGTATAGTGCCCCCAATAGCTACCCCGCACAGTATAATGCCCCCATAGAGTATAATACCCTTCATAGCTGCCACATATAGTATACTTCCCCCATACATTATGAAGTCCCCATAGCTGTCCCATACAGTATAATGTCCCCCATACAGTATAATGCCCCACATAGCAGCCCCATTCAGTATATTGCCCCCATACAGTATAATGCTCTCCATAGCTGCCACATACAGTATAATGCCCCCATACATAATAAAGCCCTCATAGCTGTTCCATACAGTATAATGCCCCCATACAGTATAATGTCACGCATAGCTGTCCCATAAAGTATAATGCTCCCCATACAGTATAATGCCCTCATAGCTGGCCCATACAGTATAATGCCCCATACAGTACAATACACCCCATACAATATAATGTCCACCATACAGTATATGCCCCCATAGCTGCCATATACAGTATAATACTCCATACAATATAATGCCCCAATAGCTGTCCCATATAGTATAATGCCACCAATAAAGTATAATGCTCTCCATAGTTGCCACATACAGTATAATGCCCCCAAACAGTATAAAGCCCCCCATAGCTCACCCATAGAGTATAATGCCCCCATAGAGTATAATGCCTCCCATAGCTGTCCCATACAGTATAATACCCCCATAGCTGTCCCATACAGTATAATCCCCCCCATAGCTGCTCTATAAATTTTAATGCTCTCCATAGCTGCCACATACAGTATAATGCCCCCATACAGTATAGTGCTCTCCATACCTGCCACATACAGTATAATGCCCCTATACAGTATAGTGCCCCCCCATAGCTGTCCCATACAGTATATTGCCCCCCATAGCTGCCCAATACAGTATAATGCCCACATACAGTATAATGCCCACATAGCTGCCCCATACAGTATAATGCCCCATAGCTGCCCCATACAGTATAATGCCTCCATACAGTATAATGCTCTCCATAGCTGCCACATACAGTATAATGCCCCCATACAATATAATGCCCTCCATGGCTGTCACATACAGTATAATGCCCAATACAGTATAAAGCTTGCCATAGCTGTCCCATAAAGTATAATGCCCCCTATACAGTATAATGCTCCCCATACAGTATAATGGCCCCCATAGCTGTCCCACACAGTATAATACCACTCATACAGTATTATGCTCTCCACAGCTGCCACATACAGTATTATGCCCCCCAAACAGTATAGTGCCCCCATAGCTGCCATTTATAATATAATGCCCCACACAGTATAATGTCCACTATAGCTGCTTCACACAGTATAATGACCCCCATACAGTATAATGCCCCTATAGCTGTACTATACAATATAATGCTCCCCATGTAGTATAATGCTCGCTCAGCAGCTACCGTAAGAGTCCCCCCTCCTCCCATACTTAGTATAAAGCCCCCATATGTACGTGCCTAATAGAAAAATAATAACATAATTATTTACCTATCCCCACTCCCACAATGGGAGGAGGAGATTCTTCTCCTCCTCTGCACTGTGCTGTGAGTGACTCGGCGCAGACCGGCGCAATGACATCACTACATCGCTCATGTCTGCGCCGAGCTCCTCGCAGCACAGTGAATGCTGGAGCAAGGCTCAAGGATTGAACTGAACTGTATCTGCGTCCTGAGGACACAAATGCAGATGGAAGCGCGACCAGCGATGTGGGGCGACGGGGGCCCTGCGACCATTGCGACCACTATAGCTACACCACTGTCTAAACCCCTTTTAATTGTTAGTGCAAACCATGTTAGGAAACCCCGTCGACGGGTCGTAAAATGTTAGCAAAAAAGCATGTGGAAATTTAAAGGCTATGTAAACCTTTGAAAGGCAATTTTTAAAAAAAATAAAAAGGTGTATCAGTGTGTTTTGTGTAACTTTGTAAATACTTTTTATTAAAAATTATTTTAACTTTTTTAGATACAGCTGCTTTGTTTTCTCTATACAGAGCAGCTGTATCGTTCGCTATTCACTGAATCTGTCAGTCCTGCGGACCTGATGGGTTCAGTGACAGCGGGTCCCGCATGTCTCTGACATGCAGGATTCACCTGTAAACTATCACATCTAAGTTACAAACTTAGATGTGATAGATAACAGGTGGATCCTGCATGTCAGAGACATGCAGGACCTTCTGTCACTGAATCTGTCAGGTCCGCAGGACTGACGGATTCAGTGAATAGCGCCAGATATTCAAAATGAGAAATCAATTATTAGATAAAACAAACTGTATGCACTATAGGCTGGCTTGCAAATAGAAAGTTGAAAAAATGATCTAGAGATATCTGTGTCAGGTAGTTAAGAATATTTCCTTCTACATAATTATGGCCTGGGTATTGTCTGAGTAAGAGAGAAGACCTAGCCAAATGTTATACCTTTATAATACCATTATAAAAAATGTATATCTTAATGTATATGTTTTTTATTATTATTTTTGCGGTGTCCTATTATTTTAAGTTCTATAGTCCAAGTTGTTTTCAAGAGAGTAAATCACTGGTATCCATACAGAAACTTATCAGATATATACCAAAAGGAGTCACTTTTAACCTACATCTGGACCATAGAAGTCTGTGGGTATTGTAAGGTATATATCCAGATACCTTTTATTTTTTTTTATTTTTTTGTTCCAGATGTACAGTATACTGCCAACTCTAAAACTCAGATAAAACAACTGCACTTCAGATTTCATTGAGACAATTAAGGGTTGACTTTATCCAAAAGATTTAGCTAAATGTAACCGCCCCCTTGATTAAGTGGGTAAAACCACAAATTTTGTAGCCAAATACTCAGATATGTTGGCAAAAGAAAAAATAAAAGCTGACACACTAGTAGCAAGACATATAAATGAGATTCATGAAGTTGCATTTGAGCTTGTCTGTCCTCTGGGAATGGGATTGGGATGACTCCGATTGTTTAGTTTTTAAAAAATAATTTCAGAGGATCTTTCGGATGAAATCAATAACCCCTAAGGCCCCATGCACATGATCGTAAAAATTCTCCGTAATTGCGGACCGTAATGCGGTCCGCAATTACGGACCCATTCAGTTCTATTGGCCGCGGATTATGGCGCATGTCTGTTCTTTCGTGTTTTATGGGTCATGCTCCAAAAATGCAGGTGGCTGTCAGAAGTCGGCCATGCCCGCAATCGTGGGCGGTGATTACGGGCACAGCCGTGTGCATGGGGCCTAAAGGTTCAAATGAACAATTGAATTACAGTTGTTTTATCAAAGGTTAATGGTTGTATAAGTGACCATTAGGTCCGTTGCTTTGCAATAATATTAATTCCTAGTACTTGTAAATTTCATAATGACAGTCTTTTTTTATGTGTAAAACATCTCCATGACAATTACCAGACCTCCGCAAATTGTATATTATCCTACCACCGTGTCTATTTTACTGTGAACTGGTCATTTGTTGACATAAAAGGAATATCTGGTCAGCCCCATGCCGGTAATCAATTAGTTGGATTTGTGTTCCTATTTGAAATATGTAGTATTGATGTTCAGATGCCATCTGTGCCTGACCTGCCAACGCATCCAAAAGGGTGATTAGCCTGCCAGGAATGCTATTAGAGAAGTGGACACACCTTGTTGCAGACAACTAACCATCCATCATCCCCTGAGATATTTTGGTGATGTGATTTTTAAGGATCCTAAGGTAAGATTCCTGTTGGGGTACGATTATTATCAGGGTCATACTCGCGGTCTGATCCACCACTTCATCATCATGCAAACACTTTGTGGCCCTAGGTGAAGTCAGTGAGTAGGTTGTTAAATTTGGTGAATATGTGTATACTGTACTTACCTGCATTTGTGTGCATGTAGCAATGTCTACTAATTTTTGCAGACAGTGCACTGTAATAGATGCATAGAACATTCATATATATGTGAAAGTTTACCCTTTTATTTATTAAGGTCATAAGCAGATACTGGATAAATATATGTTTTAAGGATACTGAAAACATCTTTCAGAAATTGCATAAAAAACTTTTGAAAAAATAAAAAAATAAATTGTGTCCATGCTCCATAATTGCAAAATTGGTGCTTATCTAGGACAATCTGTAACCAGAATGACAATTTTTATAAATGCAATATTATGATATTGTTTTAATTACATATTTCCAAATGAATATAGAAAAAAGTAAGTTTAGATGGATTGAAATAGCATGGCAAAGTCATACATTGTTAAAACTTTTTATGTTAAACTTGTTGCAATGGCATTGAATGCTGAAGGGATGGTAAAACATATTTGCTTCATGCTGCTTAGAGATGCTAATGAGTTCTCTTTCTGGCATAAACTTGGTTAGAATTGTGGTAGGTGAGAGAGAGGGAGATTGATCTTCACAAGTGCTAATGAAAGTGAGATGACGAATGAAGAAGCACTACCACAAATTCAGTTCATGCGGCTTAGAATCAAATTTGTCCTTGGCTGCAAGTTAATTTTACAGGCACAGTTAAAGCATAGTATGGTATTTTACACATACTTTATGTCTTTATGTACAGAGCAAAGTATAATCAAAGGTCAAGAAGAATGACTCAACTTAAAAAATACAACTGGACATACTGTATCTGCGGGATAATTTAACCCCTACTCGCCGTATCCATTTTTCCGATTTTCATTTTTTCCTCCCCACCTTCCAAAAGCCATAAAGCTTTTATTTTCACATCTCTATAGGGCTTGATTTTTGTGGGACGAGTTGTAGTTTTTTTCATGGCACAATTTATTGTACTATATGATGTGCTAGGAAACAGGAAAACAATTCTTTGTGGGGTGGAAAATGAAAAAAAATAAAACAGCGATTCCTCCACTGTTTTTTTTGGCATTCAACCTGCAATTAAAACAACATTGTTTTTCTTATATTTTACTACTTTTACAGGGAAAAAACGAACTGTATTTTGTGTAGCCAAATTATGAGAGCCATAAAGTTTTTATTTTTAATTGACTTTGCGGTATGAGGGCATATTTTTTGCGGGACAAGCTGTAGTTTTTAAAGGTGCCATTTTGGGGTACATGCAAGTTATTGATCACTTTTTTTTCAAATTTTTGTGGGAGATGAGGTGACCAAAAACAGCAATTCTGGCGTTTTACTTTGTTAAATAATTATATATTGTAATAGTTCAGACTTTTACAGATGCGGCAATACCAATTATGTTTATTATTATGTCATTTTTTTTACAATGCTTTAGTGGGTAAATGGGAAATGGGAAAAAAATAATTTGAAACTTTTAATATTTATTTTTCTACATGAAAAAATTGTATTTAACAGATTTTTACTTTTTTTATTAGTCCCCCTAGAGGACTAGAACCAGCGATTGTTGGATCGCTAGCACTATATACTGCAATATATTGTGTTTTTGCCAGGTGTCTTTTAAGCCCTGCCAGAGGCAGGGATTAATAGGAGCGCGAAGATGGCAGACCTGAGGACTTTCATTAGGCCCACAGACTGCCATAACAACCATCAGGCACCCCATTATCGTATTGTGGAGGGGCCGATGGGCTGTTAGTGTGGGTCACCCCTCTTTCTAATTCTTTAAATGCTGCAGTCGCTCTTGACTGTGGCATTTAAAGGGTTAAAAGAGCGGGATCGTACTCGAGCGTGATCCTGCTCATTACAGAGAAGTGTCGGCTGTCATACAGCTGACACCCGCATTGTATGAAGCGGGCTCAGTCCGTGAGCCCGCTCTGTACTTCCCTTACCCGGCTTAAGTATACCTCATACGCCGGAAAGGGATTAAAATGGTCCCACTAAACATAACCACCTAATGTGATGTGAATTTAGCCTCATTTCTTTTAGTTGAAATTATATCCTCCATGTATTTCTTGTACAAATCACTGGAATGACGATAGAGCTTATAAAATATAACTTTTACTTCTTATTTGTTAAAAATGTGCAAATACATACACAAAGAACAAGTTTATAGGATAAAACTGTACTCCCTTTTGTGAGAGAAAAATGACATTCTGTTTGGTCATGAATTACCCATTTGTGCAGGTTGTGACCACTTTTATACAGAGTAAATGCAAAGCTCCAAATGTTACTGCATAAGGGCGGATTTGTGTAATGTAACGTAATAATGTAATAATGTAACGTGTAATACGTCCGTGTAACGCACGTGTTTTTCCCGCGCGTCGCACGGACCTATGCTAGTCTATGGGGCAGTGCTGACTGTCAGTGATTTTTGCGCAGCGTGAGTCCGCTGCGTAAAACTCACGACAGGTCCTATATTTCTGCGTTTTTCGCGCATCACGCACCCATTGAAGTCAATGGGTGCGTGAATATCACGCACACCACACGGAAGCACTTCCATGGGACGCGTGTGATTCGTGCAACAGCAGTCAAAAGTATGTTTGGAAACAGAAAAGCACCACATGCTTTTCTGTTTACAAACATCCAAACAAAGTGTCATAATGATGGCGACTGCGTGAAAATCACGCAGCCGCACATCCTATGTGATGACACACGGAGGTGTTAAGTGCCTTTTGCGCACGCAAAACGCTGCGTTTTTCAAGAGGTTTATTTGGGGTAATCCACCCTCTACCCGTTCTATAGTGTATCCAAGTCCATCCTGATCCTGTAGCTGGGGAATGGGAAACCTCCTATTTTTCTTTTATGTGTATCCAGGCATCTAGTATTATGCCTTCTCCCGACGCGTTTCCTTGTGGCCAGAATTCTTCAGTGGAGATTAGGCCAATTAGCCTCTATTGTCGGAGGCTTTGGAGCAAGAAAGAGATAAATCTTATGCAGTGGCAAAGATAGTTAAATGCATCTGTTCCCACGATGCTGAGATAAACGCCTGTCACGGCGTGTAACGCCCCCCCCTCACATGTGTAAGAAGTCATCTATTTATCTGAAAACTCCTCCCTATCGAGACCCAACCACAATGGCGTATCTGTGGGTGTGTTCAGGAGTAGCAGCTGTAACGATGTCAACAAAGAGAAGACCTCCCAATGAAAGGGAGGTATCCATGTCTGCATAAGCAGCACATAGCTCTTCCCACCAAGGCTGACAGCCAATGGGTTTGTGAGTCCTGTCACAGCTGGCGATTCGCTGCATTTGCAGCTGAGCCGACCTTCTGTGAACAGGAAGAATGCCTGTCTACACGTGGTGACAGGCATGTATTTCTTATAGTCAGCAAATGGTTTTCTAAGGTTCTGTGCACACCACGTTTTGGCCCTAGCATATATGTTGCAAAAGCTCCTGACGTACACGCTAAACCTGTCCATATGGCTCCATTTTCAGACAGAGGCCAAAAGTGTTCTTTTTGCCTCCACATGGCCAGTATAAGTTAGTATACCACAAAAAAATGTTATAAAATAGTACACTATTTTATCTCGTAGAATCCACTGTATGGCATCCATCACAGTCCACAATCAGACGTATTCGTCGACAGCTTTTCTTGAAATATACATCTGACTGCTCTAACTAGAAAACAGGGGAGTGAACTAACTTTCCCCTACTAGTACAGGAGGAGAAAGGAGAGGACAGTGTTTCTATTAAGAAGGGTAAGGGAGCTTCCCTTCACTGGGGAGAGATGGGGTGGGTGCTGCACAGGCATCTGGACTGGTATAGAACTGGAGGGAGAAATGATATTCCAGAAAATTTTGGGGGCAAACTGGACACTCGACTGCTAGGATTACAAGTTCTATCTGGGTGAAGATACCAGCAGTTCTGTAGCTGCTGCTTGCTCTGCCAGGGGTACAGGGGTAAAGTGGAGTCTAGGAGAAAACGGCTCCAAAAACGTCCAAAGAAGTGTCCTGCACTTCTTTTGACAAGGCTGTATTTTTACGCGTCGTCGTTTGACAGCTGTCAAACGACGACGCGTAAATTACAGGTCGTCTGCACAGTACGTCGGCAAACCCATTCTAATGAATGGGCAGATGTTTGCCGACGTATTGTAGCCCTATTTTCAGACGTAAAACGAGGCATAATACGCCTTGTTTACGTCTGAAAATAGGTTGTGTGAACCCAGCCTAAGAGTCTGGATGAAAGAGTAAACATCTACAACGCGTTCCAAATTATTATGCAAATGTTATTTTTCTCAGATTTTCCTAAATAGTCGATGCAAATGACAGTCAGTATAATCTTCAAGCCATCAACCGTTGGAGTATAATGCAAATTTTATTGAACAAATCTCCTAATGATAACAGATTTTTTTTTAGAAGTAAAAAACTCAAAATGCACTGTTTCAAATTATTATGCACAACAGAGATGAAAATTTTTTAAAGTTTGTAAAGAGAACTAAAATGGTAATTTGTTGAATTTGCAGCATCAGGAGGTCATATTTACAGAAATCAAAAGCTCTTTCAATCAAAAAAAAACTTAACAGGCCAAGTTACATGTTAACATAGGACCCCTTCTTTGATATCACCTTCACAATTCTTGCATCCATTGAATTTGTGAGTATTTGTACAGTTTCTGCTTGAATATCTTTGCAGGATGTCAGAATAGCCTCCCAGAGCTTCTGTTTTGATGTGAACTGCCTCCCACACTCATAGATATTTTGCTTGAGGATGCTCCAAAGGTTCTCAATAGGGTTGAGGTCAGGGGAACATAGGGGCCACACCATGAGTTTTTCTCCTTTTATGCCCATAGCAGCCAATGACACAGAGGTATTCTTTGCAGCATGAGATGGTGCATTGTCATGCATGAAGATAATTTTGCTACGGAAGGCACGGTTCTTCTTTTTGCACCACGGAAGAAAGTGGTCAGTCATAAACTCTACGTACTTTGCAGAGGTCATTTTCACACCCTCAGGGACCCTAAAGGGGCCTACCAGCCTTCTCCCCATGATTCAAGCCCAAAACATGACTCCACCACCTCCTTGCTGACGTTGCAGCCTTGTTGGGAGATGGTGGCCATTCACCAACCATCCACTACTCCATATATCTGGACCATCCAGGGTTTCACGGAACTCATCAGTAAACAACACGGTTTGAAAATTAGTCTTCATGTATTTCTGAGCCCACTGCAACCGTTTCTGCTTGTGAGCATTGTTTAGGGGTGGCCAAATAATAGCTTTATGCACACTTGCAAACCTCTGGAGGATCCTACACCTTGAGGTTCGCGGGACTCCAGAGGCACCAGCGGCTTCAAATACCTGTTTGCTGCTTTGCAGTGTCATTTTAGCAGCTGCTCTCCTAATCCTATTAATTTGTCTGGCAGAAACCTTCCTCATTATGCCTTTATCTGAACGAACCCGTCTGTGCTCTGAATCAGCCACAAATATTTTCACAGTACGATGATCACGCCTAAGTTTTCTTGAAATATTCAATGTTTTCATACCTTGTCCAAGGTATTGCACTATTTCACGCTTTTCGGTAGCAGAGAGATCCTTTTTCTTTCCCATATTGCTTGAAACCTGTGGCCTGCTCAATAATGTGGAACGTCCGTCTTAAGTAGTTTTCCTTTGATTGGGCACACCTGGAAAACTAATTATCACAGGTGTCTGAGATTGATTACAATGATCCAAAGAGCCCTAAGACACAACACCATCCATGAGTTTAATTGAAAAACTAATAATTTAATGTTTATGACACTTAAATCCAATGTGCATAATAATTTGGAACATGGTGTAACTCCTAAGGTTGCTTTACACAAGCAGATATTCGCCTGTGTTTACCACCTTTACACAAGCCCAGACTGACAATACAGATCTACAAACGGAGCAATGACTGTTAGTATGGGGATGAACAATCATTACAATCATTACTATCATGTCAGCAGCACATCTCTCTTTTTACATTGGAAGATGTGCTGCCGACTAGGCCCTGGTGAGCTAAGCAGCAACACTCATGAAGCAGCTGCAATAGCAAAGTTTTAGGATGCATAAAAGAAAAAAATTAAACCCATCCTTCACATATAATATTGCCGCTCCACAAAGTCCTTGTAAGGTTTTGTCTTAAATATGGGAAGCAGTTTGAGAGCTGGAGATATTTAAATCAAGTATCCAGATTAATAAATATCATAATTCTTGTCCATACCCAGTTTAATTGCTGCATACTTTCCATCCGGATTTGTGGACGGAAAATACGCAGCAGAATACAGTAGCAGCATAGTGGATGAGATTTAACAAATCTCATCCACACGCTGCATAAAAATTCCGACCCGAAATTGACCTGTGGTGCGTATTTTTCGTACTGCAGCATTTCAATTCCTGCTGCGGAAAGTGGACAGAATTGCTGCGTTTTTCTGAGATGTCACCATCTCCCAGCATTGAGAAAAATGTAGCTAAATACGCACCATTTTCGCAGTAAAAAAAAATGCAGGACATGGTGCGTTTTTTCCGCAGCGGAATGTCTGCTACTTTCAACAGAATTGCTGTAGAAATTTTCTGCAGCAATTCCGTTATGTGTGGACAAGCCCATAGGTGGTTATTTATGTTTGGAGGAGAGCTGGTTTAATCATCAGTATGGAAAAGGGTTCTTTGGAATGCCCTAGCACAAGTGATACTAATGGCAAAAACAATGACATGATGAATAATGGTATTGAGAGTTATTAATAATAAATTTTTGTATTGCAAATTAATCCAGAAAAATTATCTGACAAACTTCGAGAGATCAGGAGGGAATTATTTTTTCCCTCTAAGGTCACATTGATCACTATCACCCAGGGCGTTAGGTCTGAATAGATTAAACATGATGGCCATGTTTTTTTTATCCTAAGGAACTATGTAACTGGGAAATAGAAGTTAAATATATGTGCTATGCTTCATACGTTGTCTTCAATACTTGCTGAATTCAATGAAGGAAAAGTTTACTTCTTTTTCCCTTAGTTTTTCTTTTCTATCTAATATATCCAGATAGATGCAGATAAAATAGAATGTGAAAGCTTTTCTCTTTTGATAAATAGTCATAGACTGAATACTAGCCTCTGAGGTCAAAAATATTTCACTCACAGCACAAACTGAAAATTACTGATCTGAGATATCATGCTGCACCAGAAGATAGTTTAATATGAGCGATCAATGAGAAATGTTTCCCAAAAGTACTCAAAAGTTAATATACCTGTATGAAAATAGAGCCTCAAAACATGATTTATTTAGCCAGATTTTATGTAATCTACGAAACACTTTGCATTTTTTACTTTGCTGCTCATGAAATGAAAATTGAATGGGATTCTACAACAGAGCAAATTTATTGTTACTTAGCACATAAGTATTGTAGTGATTTTCTAAACAGAAATACATGTATGCCTGAAATGATTTCTTATAAAAATATTTCATTATAAAGAATAATAATAATAATAACAATAATAATAATAAAAATAATAATCTCTTTTAGACTAAAAGACTTTTAGACTTAAAACGTTTATAATATTTTTTTCTTTAATTAGTACAGCAAATATACATTGATGATTTTTTTATTATTATTTCGAATTTGCTATCAATGCAAGATTATATTTTTCCACATGCAGACCCCTACTTGACACTATAAGTCTTAGCGGTCCTCATTTAACTATGTAAAGTAGTAAATATATACAGTGCTGTGAAAAAGTATTTGCCCCTCACCCAAATTCTTCTGTTTCTGCTCATTTGTAAAAAAAAAAACGAAATGTAAAGAAAATTAAAAATAATAATAATTTTACTTCATTTTGCATCCTTTGCTTCATATACTTTAACTAGGCATAATTTTTCACATTTTTTTTTTTTTAGGACATTAGAAGGCTTATACGTTTACTAGCAGTTTTTTCACATTTTCAACAAAATTTGCAAAACCTATTTTTTTTAGTCATCACTTTAGATTTGAAGTGGCTTTGTGGAGCCTATATATTAGAAATCCCCCTTAAATCACCAAATTTTAAAAACTGCACACCTCCACATACTCAAAACAACATTTAGGAAGTTTGTTAACCTTTTAGATGTTTCACAGGAATAAGAGCAAAGTAGAGATAAAATGTACACATTTAATTTATTTTGCAGATATTACATACATTTTAATCCATTTATTTCTGTAACACAGCAAGTGTTAACAGAGAAACACAACACAATACTTTTTATGCAGATTCTACATTTTCAGAAATATCACATATGTGGCTCTAGTGTGCAACTTGACTAAAACACAGGACTCAGAAATAAATGAGCACTTTTTGGATTTTGGGGCATCAGAAAACTTTGAGGATTTCCAGGCACCACTATAGGTTTAAAGAGGCCTTGAGGTTACAAAACATAGGAAACACCCCAAGAAGACCCAATTTTGGAAACTACACTCCTCAAGGGATTTATGTAGTGGTGCAGTGAGCATTTTGACCACAATGTTGTTATTTCATAGAATTTATTAGAATTAGGCTGTGAAAATGAAAAAAATAGATATTTTCCAATAATATGTTATTTTAGTTCAAAATTAGTCGTTTTCACAAAGAATTCAGGAAATAAGGTGCCCCAAAAATTGTTAACCAATATCTCCTAAGTATGGAAATACCACATATGTAGCAATAAGCTGCTGCTTGTGCATACGACATGGCTCAAAAGAGCACCATTTGGCTTTGGAGCGCAGATTTTGCTGGAATGGTTTTCTGATGCCATGTCGCATTTGCAAAGCCCCTGAGGTACCAGTACAGTGGAAACACCAAACAAGTGACCTCATTTAGGAAACTAAGCCCCTCAAGGAATTGATCTAGGTGTGTAGTGAGCATTTTAACCCCACAGGTGTATAATCAAATGTATTATAATTGGGCGGAAAATAGAAAAAAATAAATTTTTCCAATAATATATAGTTTCAGGATACATTTTTATTTTTTACAAGAACTATAGGAGAAAAGCACAATTTCTTCAGAATGCAACAATATCCTATATGTGGTTCTAAACTGCTGTTTGGACACACAACAGGGCTCAAAAGGGAAGATTTGACTTTTGAAATGTAGATTTTACTGGAATGGTTTCCGGACACCATGTACAATGAAAACCCCAGAGTAGTGACACCAGTTTGAAAACTACAAGCTTTAAATGGAAATGAACTTTTCAACAACTCATGCTAATCTAATAGTATACCTGATATAGATCAAGTTTGTAATTTTCTTACTGTTAAAATTTAGCTGTTTTATCCATGCAAATTCTGTGTGAAGTTACTGCCTCTATGTGTCTCCCTTCCTGTAATCTGCTTTGCACCCCCATTTGTCAAGCAAAGTTCGACCCTGGTTGCAGATCAGAATTGACGGACTTCAGAAGGTAGGGGTGTGTCTCTTCACAGCCTGCCTATACAATTCTATGGAGAGTGGAGGGGAGCAGGAGGAGGAAGAAGCAGCAGTGAGTTAGACATAAACACACTGCCAATACAAGTTTATAAAGAGAAGACGGGGGAGCAGGAGAAGGAAGCAGGAGCAGAGTGAGAAAGACAAAGTTGCTGCAGCTTCTGGTAAGAATTCTATATCACACCAGTGCTGAATTCTTAGCTACACTGCTCATTACTGCTGCATAATCTCCTCCATGCTGATGCAGCTTCTATATATATGTGATAGATAGGATTCTCAAATTCTATGTGTGCTGAGTTTAGAAGACAAATTTAGGGACGCTTTAAGGAATTCATATAAATGTTGTGAGACAGTGACAGGTAAAGTCATTGAGGGAAGGTACATTTCCCCTAGAATCCTGTCATATGTATCCTAGGCTCCAGGGAATGAGTAGTTCTTGCAATAGAAAGCTCTAGCTTTCCAATCTCGGCTTAAGGAAAAGCCGGAAAAAGGGCCTGGAGTTGGATTGGAGAAGAGCAGGGCGGGTTCCCCAATCCCTAGTCCATCTCTGTTTGTAGGACAAGGCTGCTGCTCAATTAGCTGCACCTGTAGCCTGTGTATAAAAAGGTGCAGACACAGTGTGTGGGAGTCTCACCCCTGACTTAGACTGGAGACTACTAAGGCTGGAGTAGCCTGTATTCTATGTGAGTAAAGACCTGTGTTACTTTGTGTCCAGTGCCTGGTAGGAAGGCACTCGGTATAGTTAGATAATATCTTGTTTAGTTAGTGCTCAGACGAGCAGGATTTATTTTGTATTTTGCCTTGTTGTACAAGAGGCTGTTTCTTTGACAAGAATAAAAACACAGGCAAAGCCCTGTTATGACTTTTAATGCACGGTGTCCCTGTCTCTGGCTACAAAGAAACCGCTGTACCAACCTCTCCTGATGCTAAACCCTCACAAGGTGTAGTGAGCATTTTGACCCCACACGTGTTTTGCAGAAATTAGTGTGCAATGGATCTTGAAAAGGAGCACCTAGTGGATTGTGGGGCCTTCTTTTTTTTTTTTACAATATGTTAAATGCATCATGTCAGGTTTGAATAGTTTTTGTGGTGCCAAAACAGTGGAAACACTCCAAAAGTAGTTGTACCCCATTTTGGAAACTACACCCCTGAAAAAAAAATTTCTAGGGGTATAGTAAGCATTTTGGCCCAACAGGTTTTTGCAGAATTTAGTGAAATTATGCCATGATAATGAAAATCTACTTTTTCTCTGAAAAAATGTTGAAATTTGTGTTTTTTACAAGGAATAAAGGAGAAAGAACACTCCAACATTTGTAAAGCAATTTCTCCTGATTATGGAAATAACCCATATGTGGTAATAAACTACTGTTTGGACCCACGGCAGGGCTCAGGAGGGAAGGAGCGCCATTTGGATTTTGGAGCGCAGATTTTGCTGGAATGGTTTTGGGTGCCAAGTCATGTTTGCAATGCCCTGGAGGGACCAAAACAGTGGAAACCCCAAAAAGTGACCCCATTTTTCAAACTACACGCCTCATAGAATTTTTCTAGGGGTATGGTTAGCATTTTTACTCCACACATTTTTTTTCAAGAATTTAGTGGATTTAGGCCGTGAAAATGAAAATCTCCTTTTTTTCTGAAAAAATGTAGACATTTTTAATTTTTACAAGGAATAAAGGAGAAAAAGCACTATACAATGGGTGCAGGAGGTCCCACACAATCTTCCCAGATCAGGACGGCGGGACAGTTTGGTGGCTCAATATGACTGTCCCTTCCCTCGTAAATCTTAAAATTGTGCGTTTAGTCGGACTCGCACAATTTATAAATTTGAATGCAATGCCTGGCACGCTTGTTGGGCAAATATTGACTGAATTTCACGCTTCCCTTGAAATGAACCAGGGACTCGTCAATGGCAATTTCTCTTCATGGGGTATAAGAAGATGAAAATTTTTGGGCCAAATGAGAAGTAAGGGGTCTAATTTTATAGAGTTGGTCGAAATTGGGGTCATCCTGGGGGGGCACTGGGAATTATTGTTATAATGTATACATTTTTGGATTGCCTCAAAACGAGACCTCGGCATTGTGGAGCGGTATAAGGGGCAGTAGTAAAGAATATCAGTGGACCAATAGCAATTGTCCAAGATAAGAAAAAGGCACTGCTTTGGCTCTTGGAGTACTATAAGTCTCAGCAATCAGACGACCACACGAGTCTAAACTGGTTAAATTAGATCCACAGCAGGCAGTGGTCAGTGGTATGATGAGATAAGTATAGGTACAATAATATAGGTAGAAAAGATCCACGGCACTCACCATTCAGTACAATATACATTTATTGTTGCAGCAAAATAGATAAAAGCAGTATGGATGTGGAGCTTAAGCCTACGGCCGTTTCCCGTGCACACAATAGGCCCTCACCAATGACTTCTTTGTTAGGCCCATATTATGAACCAATCCCCAGTACTGCAGCATTTGGTGGAATGCCACCTGTATGGCCTGGCGTAAAAAGTACTGGGGTTTGCAGCAATAAATTGTTGAGTACAAAGATTTGTCTGCTCAACAATTTTTTCAACAAGGCTGTCTGAAAAAAAGAGCTTGAAAAATTAAATTTCGGACAGCCCTGCTGTCTGGATTTGGACACCTGCAGCAGAGGTAAAGTCCGGTACTTGAGGGGTGTAGGAGGTTGGGGGCATCCAATTAGGTTCATGTGCAGGTGTAATCTGCGAATGCGAGGAGGTTCATCGGTGTATCTTGAGGAGCAGGACAGAGCAAAAGCGGATCCAGCATCACTTGCACTGTCTGTGTCCGATGCGAGAATCTCATATGTCTCCTCTCGTTTTGCGGGCCATTGTTATTTTTTATATACAATAAATGTATATGTGTATACTGTATTTATATGTATAATATAGAACTTTTTTTGTCTTTTTTTTACATAAAACACTAAAACACTAATGTACACTAATATATTTGTTTTCTTTTTTTCTTTTATGACACTAAAACTGACTAACTTACACTGACTAAACTGATGCTAACTGACTGACACTAACTGACACTGATTGACTGATGCAATGGTGGTGACTGACACTAACGGACAGACGCTGATTCACTGACGCTGACTAACAGACGATCTGACGCTGACTAACAGACGGTCTGACGCTAACGAACAAACTGTCTAACACTGACTAACAAACTGTCTGATGCGGACTAACAGACTGCCTGACGCAGACTAACAGATGGTCTGACACTGACGGACACTGACTGACGCTGACACTGACTGACACTAACTAAATTGACACTGACTAACACTGACTAAATTAACACTGACTAACACTGACTAAACACTTTTTTTTAATGTTTCATGATTTATTTATTTTTTAAAAACCACAACAAAAAAAAGATCCCTTATACACTGGGAGAGGTAGGGGGTGATCACAATTAGAGAACTGCAATCAAGGCGATAATGGGGTCCTTTTTCACTTTTCTTCTTCCAACGACGATACAGGCTCTGATCTCCATGACTTTCATACACCAACAGAGGTGATCAGAGTCTGTAAACATTTTTTTCTTTACTTCTAAGCTCCGATTGGTAAGTCTGTACAGACTAACCAATTGACGCGATCTCCGACAAGTGACCGCTTTGATAGGTCCCATGTAGTCTGCCTGGAGACCAGGGCAGAAGCTCTGTACAGTTAAAAGCCGCTGCGGTGTAGCGCCGCGCGGCGGTTAACTTTTAAAGTGCAGACATAGCTGCACATCAAGGTGATCGAAGTTACTTCTCACCTGGACGTGCAGTTACGTCAAGGTGAAGGAAGGGATTAACAAATGTCTTGTCGTTTGTATTAAATGTATTAGGTTGAACCCGAGCTACTGTTGTGGGATTGCACTGCAGAGAAATATTCTGACCGTCATGCTAGGTCTGAGTCTTGGACAAATGTCTATAGAAATATGTACTCCAATTGGGATGGGCAAAGTCAACAGTAGCAGGGGGTTATTAGTATGTATACAGTATATGTGTATTTATTATTATTTATGTAATGTACATAAATGTGATATTTTGTTCATTTTTTTAATTGTGTTTCATGTGTTTTATTCATAGAATTAAATGTACGTAAGCTTTGGAAGTCAATAAGAGACCACTTATGTGTATTTATAGTCTTTGCCACAGTAGCTGTCTACCATTATATGTCTATGTATAATCTGATCTGCTACACATTTCATTTCTTCAAGATCTAGCGGTAATCTTGATGTAATCACAGAAGACACTGACAAAGTGTAAAGGATCTGCCAGACACAGCTTCTGTGTCGACGCCCGTGGTTAAGCAGTCTGCACCTGCTCCTAAGTCTGATAGAGTGACTCGATCATCTAACACTCGGGCTGGGAGGCTGAGAAGTGTGAGAGCCTATCACAGCCTGGCCAGACGGAGCTAGCTCCCGCCCTCTGTCTATTTATACCTTAATTTCCTGCTCCTCCTTTGCCTGTGATGCTGCCTGTTTCCTGGCTCTGCTGCTGCTGCTTGTACTATTGAACTCTGCTTCATATTGACCCTGGCTTTACTGACTACTCTCCTGCTCTGCGTTTGGTACCTCGTACACTCCTGGTTTGACTCGGCTTGTTTACTACTCTTGTTGCTCATGGTGTTGCCGTGGGCAACTGCCCCATTTCCGTTAGCTTCTGTGTACCCTTTTCTGTTTGTCTGTTGTGCACATATTGAGCGTAGGGACCGTCGCCCAGTTGGACACCGTCGTCTAGGACGGGCCGTGCAAGTAGGCAGGGACTGAGTGGCGGGTAGATTAGGGTGCCCAGTTGGACGCCGATTTGGTAGATTAGGGCTCACCTGTCTGTCTCCCTACCCCGTCATTACACAAAGGCACAAACATTCCAATTGATGCTTCAAACACAGATTCTGTAGATGGTGCAAGAAGCATTGAAAATTATTCCAAACCCAACATAGATGACAGACACAATGCGGACTCAGAGAACATGTCCCCGAGTCGACCATCTTCACCACTGTCATCGGCCAGTCAAGTTGGGATTGTTCCTTTAGCACAATCCGAAAATATTAACCCTTCTACTAGTGCAGATACATATAGAAATCCTACAATGACTTCTCAGGCACGTCAACATTAAACTGTGAGATTATCAAAGATGGGTGGCAGAGGTTTAATAAGGCTCAGAAGACAATTAGAACAAGACGTCTACAATGAGCTTTTTGCCCTGGTTTATCGACAAGGGTTTGAGGATGGCAATGATTCCTTTGGACGCACTGCTGCTGAACGCTTACGTGCTATGTCTGAGAGCAGGTGTACTAGATGTATGACTTATGTTTTTGCCTGTATGGAATATTTTAACAAATTCTTTGACACACCATCCCTTTATTTTTTAATCAGTATGCTTGATGATGCATTTTCATCATCAAACCCAATCAGTGTATCCAATACATAAAGATCTACAACCAATTGTGTTAGCACATCCCCCCCCCCCCCCCGCTTAGGGGCAGACCATGTAACCAACCATATTATCCACCTATGGAAGAAAATGAATATTCACAAATTCCAGGACCAAACTATTACAGACAAACAGGTTACCCACACTTTAATTATGGTTCTTAAGTGGGACATTACTCATCTCCTTCACATGAATCTTCTTCATATTTTGCTCCTTATCCATATTTTGCTAATGTGCAAAGTGTGTATTATCCCTCACAAACTCACGGTATGCCTGTTCTTCATCTCCCAGGGCCAAACCAAACAGAATCTCAGCCAACACCTTCAGAAGCCCTAGAAAATGGCACTTCAAATTATTCAAGTTTTACAGCGTCATTGCGTTCACCAGTACCTTGATTTTTTTTATTGCGTGTTGTGTGTTAACACATTTTTGGTTTCTTATATTGACCATATAAAAGTGAAATATTGTTGTGTACTAAGCAACATAATTATATAGTTAAAAAAAATAACCACAAAATGACTCATACTCCAAATCTACATTCTGAGAAACAGATGTCATATTTTCAGATATTTTTGTTTCTCTTACATACAAAATGTCCAGCTTTCCAAATGCTGAATAAAGCAAACATTTTAACAGGAAGGTTATCTTTCCAATCGTGTGTTAAAATATTTTTTTTTTTCGTTAAAAACTGTGTTTGCTTGATTTTCATTTAAAAACAGTATTTGTTGGAATAATGACAAAAACAGAGGCTACAAAGAAAGTTTATTCAAGTCAAAGAAATAGGCAAAAACAAACACAAAAACCTGCAACATTTGCAGATATATCTAACATATACAAACACACACATGAGGAGGTCCCTTATTTAGGTACCTCCAACTATACACGTCATTTGCCAGGGCTTTAATCCTTTGGGACTAATGAAGTAATCAGCAAACATATCCCACATGTAATCCAGTCACATGAGGTCTAGATGGTTCCCAGTTGATAGTGGCTTAAAGCAAGCTATATTCTCCTCAAAATCTACATCCAAGCCATCACATAGTTATGAAAACACAACATGATTTAATAACAGTATCAACAGTGTTCACATTTAATTTAACAGCCATGTGAAGAATACGCCACTTATTAGACATTATCCCGAAGTTACATTCAACAGATTCTGTGCCCGACTCAGACAGTAATCAAAAATGTTCTTCCGGGTATCTAAGCCTCATTTTGGAAAAGATCTCAGTTGGTTTATTGTCAGGGCAAAGGCCTCATCTGACACCAAAAGAAAAGGGACAGGATCATATGTACCCAGAAGAGGTCTGGGAGGTGGCAAACAAAGTTGATCTAGGAGAAGTCTACATCCAATCTGGGATGCCTGCATCATGCTGGAGTCAGAAGAGCTTCCATATGCATCTACATTAACAACCACAAATTTAAATTTGTCATCGCAACTGCCATGGGGATCATTAAGAAATATTTTTATAATTAAAAAACAATGACCCTGTGGGGGTTGCTGTATGCGGATATGTTTTCCATCAACTGCACCCGCACAGTTTTGGAAATTAGTCTCATTCTGAAAACCAGCTGCAACATAGCTTCTCCCAAATTATGCTACAGGTGTTCTTCACTATCCATGAGATGGTTGCTTTCTTATCAGGAACTAGAATTGAAGGGAACCTAAAGACTTTCCCATTACCATAAACTTACAAAGAAAGGTAAAGCAAAAAATCACTACATGCCAATCATTATGATGTGAACATTGCAGTTAGGAAAAACAGTTAAACATGTTTGAGAGCACTCACATATTTTTTTTTAAATTGTTAATCAAGCAGGGTGTTCCTATCAAAGAACAAGGGCAATATTGCTAGCATGTTTTGATAATTAAAATGTTTCACAGTAAATGTGGTATGCATAAGGGGGTGCACATCTCTATTTTTTTTTATAGGTTTCAGTGTGTATGACAAAAATAACGTAAAAGGACAAAAAAACATAAAAAACTTTTATAAATTACAACCTTAATGTAATAAGAAGACGCTTCTTAGGGCTAATGCACCTCCTTAAGTGTGTGTTAAAAAAAGGCCACAACATCTCCATAAGCCGATAAAATGCAGCTATGGACATATGGGTAATCTCAAGAAATTTCTCTGGAAACCTGAAGATTGAAAAAAAAAAAAATTCTCTTGAAAACATTAAGACATTCAAGCAACAGCTAAAAGCAATAGGCAAAGGGGGAAATAATTGAAACCAGGTAGTAAAACATGTTTAACCGGTTAAGGACTAGGCTGTTTTACAGCTAAATGACCAGAGCAAATTTTACAATTTTGCTATGCGCTTCTTTAGATGACTATAACACTGCAGGTGAATAAAGTTCATCTTTGAATTTTACACTCATTTTAAAGGACAGATAGGGCTTTGTTTTAGTGGCATTTGTCAGTATATATAATTTTTATTTTTTTCTCTAAAGTGGGCAAAATTGGAAAAAAATGCAAGAATTTAGCATTTGTGTCAGTTTATGCTAGCATTTTTCACACACAGTATGGACCACGGACAAAATTAATCTCCTTTCACATTCTTCCACTTCTCCCGTGCATGGGGATACCAAATATGTGTGCCTTATTCACTGTGCGGGCATGTGCCAGGGCTTGGCATAAAAGGAGGCTTTTTGGCCTTTTCGGTCCAGGAATTTTGCATTTGATTTTATAGCCGCATACTGTTTTCTGGGGGGCGTAATGCTGCTGAAACATTAGAAACACCCCATAAATTACTTCATTCACACAAGTAGACCTCACAAGGTTTCCTTCAAGGGGTTTATCATATTTTTAGACAGTCCAGTTTTCTTCTGAAAGTTTTTTGAATAAGATGGAACAAAATAAAATCAGCGCTTTTTTAGCAAATGCGTCAGTTTATGCTAGCATTTTTCACACACGGCATAGACGACGGACAAAATTCATCTCCTTTCACATTCTTCCGCTTCTCCCGTGCATGGGGATACCAAATATGTGTGCTTTATTCACTGTGCGGGCATGTGCCAGGGCCTGGCATTAAAGGAGGCTTTTTGGCCTTTTAGGTCCAGGAATTTTGCATTTGATTTTATAGCCGCATACTGTTTTCTGGGGGGCGTAATGCTGCTGAAACATTAGAAACACCCCATAAATGACTTCATTCACACAAGTAGACCCCACAAGGTTTTCTTCAAGGGGTTTATCATATTTTTAGACAGTCCAGTTTTCTTCTGAATGTTTCTTGAATAAGATGGATCAAAATAAAATTAGCAATTTTTTAGCAAATGCGTCAGTTTATACCAGCATTTTTCACACACAGTATAGACCACGGCCAAAATTAATCTCGTTTCACATTCTGCCACTTCTCCTGTGCATGGGGATACCAAATATGTGGGCCTTATTATCACATAGAGATGTAGGAGGGCGGACGATAGAAGAAGCTTATTTCACAAATCGCTTTTTTTCAAAGCTGGTTTTACAAAACTCAACAGAGTTTCTATAACACTTCCAAAATATCTGCTCTTGAAGCAGAAATCCCAAAATATTCATCTAGGGGTATAATGGGAATTTATTTTTTGGGGTTTTCTAAAATAAGAAATTGCAGGTTTATGCAAATGGAGCTATCCAGCAGATGAACTTTAGAAAACATGCAAACATGACATCCACCCCCACCCATTCCCTCCCTCACCCTTGGAGTAAAATCAGGGGAAAAATAAAAAATTAATGTAGGGCAAATATATTTTCAACAAATTAACTAAAATCTAATAATACAGAACAGTGTGGTATTTTTTAAAACATGGCTCAATGCACAGGCCTGGTTGCGAGGGACATGAGGGACAGAAATATCGGGAATCTTTGCGGTGCCCGTCTTTTCTGCAGACGCGGCACTTTTTCTGGGGGTTGCTTCTGGTTGGTGTTGTGGGAATCCGACTGATGAAGTGTCTTTCAGTCAGTCGCGTGACATCCTCAGACTGGGGGCATTCTCGGGTGTCCTGAACATCAAAAATGAGGCCTTCAAAAAGTGGCCACCTGTAACAAATAAATGGCCACTTTTTTGTACCAGGTTTTTGTTTTTCGCTTTACTAAATAGGGCTTTAAAAACCTGGTCGCTTAAATCCACCCCCCCATGTACTTGTTATATTCGGACACGCTCACTGGTTTGTGCTTGTCCGATGTTGCCCCTCTTTCCCTCACTGCCACTGTTCCTGCGGTATGAATCGTGCTTAGCACATACACGTCTTTGCGATCCCTGAACTGACCACCAGCAATTCCTCAGATGCATAAGCAAAGGAGTCCCCCTTTACCATGCGCTTCCCCACTAATTGCTGTGGAAAACCAATTCTGTTTTTGCGCATGGTACCAAATGCCCCAGTCCTTGCAGCATGCAAATGCCTAAACAGGGGCACACTGGAATAAAAATTGTCGCAGTACAGGTGGTACCCCTTGTGAAGCAGAGGCTGCATTATCTCCCACACAATTTTGCTGCTGGTGGAAAGATCAGGGTGGCATCCAGGAACATTTATTGAGCGGTCCCGCCCTTCATAAATCCTGAAGGCGGTGGTATATCCTGACCCGCTTTCGCACAGTTTATAAAGCTTAACGCCATATCTTGCCCTTTTGGAAGGTAGATATTGGCGAAAGCTAAGTCTGCCATGGAAGTTGAGGAGGGATTCGTCCACACTTACATTCTGCTCAGGGGTGTAGAGTTGCAGAAATAAATTATTCAGGGAATTTATTAGCGGTCTTATTTTGAACAACCGATCCCGGTTTGCAACGGTACTTGGGCGGGCCTGTGCGTTGTCGTTGAAGTGGAGGAATCTCATTATTGTCTCATAACGAGACCTGGGCATTACTGCAGAATATACTGGGGTGGCTTGGGCGGGTCTTGTTGACCAGCAAGACCTAATGGAGGGCTTTTTGACAATACCCATATTTAGGATGAGCCCCAAAATTTTTTTTAATTCCTGCAAATTGGTGGGCGTCCAATCTCTGGCATGGGTGGATGAAGGTTTCTGCCTTATATATTGAGTGGCATATAAATTTGTTTCGTGGACAATTTGATTTAGGATGTCGTCCGTTATAAATAAATGGAAGTAATCCATTTGGACAAAATTTGTATTGTCCACGGTTATGCCAGGAGTGGCAGTAAATCCGTGGATTCTAGGCCCAAAAGATGGGGCAGGTGCTCATACATGAGCCTGGACTGGAGGGACCAGGCTGTCCCGTGCTACAGCGCTACTTGGCCCTGCGCTTTCATGTTCTGCAGTTTCAACTGCATCAGGGACAACGTCCCCTGAAGATGAACCTGAAGTGACGCTGTCATCGTCACTGCCCAAAACAGGTTCCATCTCTGACGCCATCTCTGATGCGGTCTCCGACTCAGACCACAGCATGGCGTATGCCTCCTCGGTGCTAAACAACTTCCTCGCCATAACGTCACTAACACTAACTAAACAAATGTTTTATTTTTTTTTATATAAAACACACAAACTAACTGGTATATATATGTACACTACCGCTAACAAAAAAATAAACCGCTATTGCTATATATATTATATATATATATATGTGGATATATATATAATTATATACTCCCTACCTGCCTATTCTAATAATATAAAAGAAGGAAAGGTAGATAGATACAAAAAAAGATAGATGGATAGATAGATAGATAGATTGTATCGATAGATAGAAATCTATCTATACAGAGAATGTTTTATAGTGTAACTGTATTTTTTTGTAACTGTAATCTTCTGGCAGCAATTCTCTCGAGTCTCTTCTTCTCCTCAAACTGAAACAATGTTTGAGGAGAAGAAAAGAGGCAGGAGATTTGCTGCCAGAAAAGTCAAAATAAAACAAATGTGGTCGTTGTGATAGGTTGTGATAGGTTTTCTCAGTGACCACATGTTCAGGGACCATCAGATTGGTCCCTGATACTCTGCCCAGTGTCCAGTGTTGGTAACAGCGTGGGCACAGGGCTGTGTGCACGCGATCGCGTGCACACTGTTTTAATACGCAGAAATGCATGTGATCGCTGTGATTGGTTGTCACAGCGATCACATGTTCAGGGGCCAAAAGATTGGCCCCTGACATTCTGCCCAGTGCCCATGGCTGTTAGCAACAGCCAGGGCATAGAGCTGTGTGCACGCGTGCACAGTCTCTGAAGTGCCGCCGTAATTAGTCTATACGGCGGACTTCTGAGACCCTGACCGCTGGCTGTATAAATACAGCCAGCGGTCGGGAACCTGTTAATTGTTATACCATTTGCAATGTAATCACATTCAGTTACTACTCCTTTACCCCAAGTGTACACCGTGTTCCAAATTGTTATGCACATTGGATTTAAGTGTAATAAACATTTAATTATTAGTTTTTCAATTAAACTCGTGGATGGTATTGTGTCTTAGGGCTCTTTGGATCATTGTAATCAATCTCAGACACCTGTGATAATTAGTTTGCCAGGTGTGCCCAATCAAAGGAAAACTACTTAAGAAGGATGTTCCACATTATTAAGCAGGCCACAGGTTTCAAGCAATATGGGAAAGAAAAAGGATTTCTCTGCTGCCGAAAAGCGTGAAATAGTGCAATACCTTGGTCAAGGTATGAAAACATTGGATATTTCAAGAAAACTTAAGCGTGATCATCGTACTGTGAAAAGATTTGTGGCTGATTCAGAGCACAGTCAGGTTCATTCAGATAAAGGCATAATGAGAAAGGTTTCTGCCAGACAAATTAATAGGATTAAGAGAGCAGCTGCTAAAATGCCATTGCAAAGCAGCAAACATGTATTTGAAGTCGCTGGTGCCTCTGGAGTCCCGCGAACCTCAAGGTGTAGGATCCTCCAGAGGTTTGCAAGTGTGCATAAAGTACGTAGAGTTTATGACTGACCACTTTCTTCCGTGGTACAAAAAGAAGAACCGTGCCTTCCGTAGCAAAAATATCTTCATGCATGACCTTTGGAGCATCCTCAAGCAAAATATCATGAGGCTGGGAGGCAGTTCACATCAAAACAGAAGCTCCGGGAGGCTATTCTGACATCCTTCAAAGATATTCAAGCAGAAACTGTCCAAATACTCACAAATTCAATGGATGCAAGAATTGTGAAGGTGATATCAAAGAGGGGGTCCTATGTTAACATGTAACTTGGCCTGCTAAGTTTTTTTTTTTTATTAAAAGAGCTTTTGCTTTCGGTAAATATGACCTCCTGATGCTGCAAATTCAAAAAATTACCATTTTAGTTCTCTTTACAACCTTTAAAATGTTTTTATCTCTGTTGTGCATAATAATTTGAAACAGTGCATTTTGAGTTTTTTTACTTCTAAAAAAAAATCTGTTATCATTAGGAGATTTGTTCAATAAAATTTGCATTATACTCCAACGGTTGATGGCTTGAAGATTATACTGACTGTCATTTGCATCGACTATTTATGAAAATCAGCGAAAAATAACATTTGCATAATAATTTGGAACGCGGTGTATACCTAGAGTTTTTGAACTACTGCAGGTTAATTTTAACTCTTTGGGTTTGTGCACACGACCTTTTTTCAGATGTAATGAAGGCATTTTACGCCTCGAATTACGCCTGAAAAGATGGCTCCAATACGTCGGCAAACATCTGCCCATTGCTTGCAATGGGTCTTACGATGTTCTGTGCAGACGGTCTGTCATTTTACACGTCGCTGTCAAAACACGGCTCGTCAAAAGAAGTGCAGGACACTTCTTGGGACATTTTTGGAGCCGTTTTCTCATAGACTCTATTCAAAACAACTCCAAAAACGGCTGTAAAAAATGCAGCGAAAACGAAGCGAAAAACGTGAGTTGCTCAAAAAAGTCTGAAAATCAGGAGCTGTTTTCCCTTGAAAACAGCTCCGTATTTTCGGATGTATTTTGTTAATCGTGTGAACATACCCTTAAGTGACAGCTGCAGTCCAGGAACCAATGCAAGTCAATGTAGTGATTTGGAATTCAGCTGCACCTGAATAGTTAAAAACATTGACTATGACTACAAACAGTGTAGGTGTAGCCCTGGCCTTCACATTTTGGCAGCCATTAAATATCTATTGACAGTTGAAGTCCACAAGATTGCACATAACTGAATGGCTTACTCTGGCCTGCAGGTATAGTTTGAAGCTTACAAAGATTCTGGTTTGATATAAACCAGTGTCTGTATAAAATTAAAATTATGACCTAATTTAAAAGGAATGAGGTCATTTTTTTTAACTTTGCAATACAATATTAAAAAAGTAAAAAAACAAAGCAAAACTATAATTACTAGTTTACGTGTTATGTAAACTGATACATGTATTTGAACAAAACTAAAAACAATTACATATTTTGAATAGAACGTTTGCATTCAGTTACCTTGAACACATTGCCATCACAGTTTATGGTAAAGAAGTAATTAAAAACACTAGTCAGAGAAAAATTAGTCTGCAACTGTGTTTTTTAAATAGAGATCTTCAAAGGAAGTGACATCACAGGGTATACACAATTTCCTTTTTGGGAAACTGTACCAAAATGCCAAAAAAAACATGTTACAATTTCAAACCCTAGTGTTTTTAGAAGCTTTTTTTGGTGCAGTTTAATTGCCCAAAAAAATTCTCTGTGTGGAAGCCTAAGGTCAAGTTCCCACGGGTCGGATACGATGCGTAAAAATCACGCAGCGTATCTGACCTGGAACCCTCAGCACCTTATGTTTGAAAAATCGCACCACACTATGGTGTGGTTTTTCGGACGGAAAAAAAGCTTATAATTACCCCCTTTGACGTCTGTTCTGGCCTCCTACGATGACGTTGCAGGCCATGTGATGCTGCAGCCTGTTATTGGCTGCAGCAGTCACATGGGATGAAGCATCATCCCAGGAGGCCGGACTGCAGATAGAAGGAAGGCGTTCTGGGTAAGTATGATTTTTTTTCTGGAGTTGCGATTTTTGCGGCGTAATCGCTGCGATTACGCCGCAAAAGTCGCAACACTTGGCTTTCACGTGTTTTGCAAAACACGTGCAACACGTGTTTTGCATCCCCATTGAATGCAGTGGGGAAAACCCGCAACAGAAAATCAACAAAAACGCAGCATAAATTGACATGTTGCAGGATTAAATTCAGCACCGCAGGTCAATTTAAAGAGGCTCTGTCACCAGATTTTGCAACCCCTATCTGCTATTGCAGCAGATCGGCGCTGCAATGTAGATTACAGTAACGTTTTTATTTTTAAAAAACAAGCATTTTTGGCCAAGTTATGACCATTTTTGTAGTTATGCAAATGAGGCTTGCAAAAGTCCAAGTGGGTGTGTTTAAAAGTAAAAGTCCAACTGGGCGTGTATTATGTGCGTACATCGGGGCGTTTTTAATACTTTTACTAGCTGGGCGCTCTGAAGAGAAGTATCATCCACTTCTCTTCAGAACGCCCAGCTTCTGGCAGTGCAGATCTGTGACGTCACTCACAGGTCCTGCATCGTATCGGCACCAGAGGCTACAGTTGATTCTGCAGCAGCATCGCGGTTTGCAGGTAAGTAGCTACATCGACTTACCTGCTAACGCCGATGCTGCTGCAGAATCAACTGAAGCCCCTGGTGCCGATGTGGCCGACACGATGCAGGACCTGTGAGTGACGTCACAGATCTGCACTGCCAGAAGCTGGGCGTTCTGAAGAGAAGTGGATGATACTTCTCTTCAGGGCGCCCAGCTAGTAAAAGTATTAAAAACGCCCCGATGTACGCACATAATACACGCCCACTTGGACTTTTACTTTTAAACACACCCACTTGGACTTTTGCAAGCCTCATTTGCATAACTACAAAAATGGTCATAACTTGGCCAAAAATGCTCGTTTTTTAAAAATAAAAACGTTACTGTAATCTACATTGCAGCGCCTATCTGCTGCAATAGCAGATAGGGGTTGCAAAATCTGGTGACAGAGCCTCTTTAATAACGTTTACGCTGCAGGTTTTTTCTGCAGCGTGGGCATGAGATTTTCTAAGTCTCATCCACTTTGCTGCTACTGTAAATGCTGGGGAATTTCCGCACACAATTCCGTTGCGGAAATTCTGCAGAGTTTACACTACGTGGGATTCTGGCCTAAATGTGTTTTTTGCTGCGATTTGCGTAAAAAACACATTTAAAACGCAATGTGAGATGCTATATCTATCTATCTATCTATCTATCTATCTATCTATCTATCTATCTATCTATCTATCTATCTATCTATCATCTATCAACTATCTATCTCATATCTGTCCTATCTATCTATCTATCTATCTATCTATCTATCTATCTATCTATCTATCATCTATCTATCTATCTATCTATCTATCTATCTATCTATCTATCTATCTATCTATCTATCTATCTTACTGAAGCCAAATGTTATTTCAGTCACATAGATCCACTAAAAAGTTTAGAATTATTACAATTCAAAAATATTGAGTAGTGTTCAAAGGCAACAATGCATTTATAACTATTACCCTGAGAGTTTCATTTATAGTCTAGTCACTTGTGAGCAATTGAGATTAAAAAAAAAGCATTTACAGCTTATTTTATTAAGGTATACTTGCAGTGTTATGCTTATTTTATATCTCTGTGGCAATGCTAATAATTCTCTAGATACTGAAAATGCCTTTGTAATGTTACATAAAAGGAACATGTACATTTACTGTGACACAGTCTTCATTCACAAACAACAGGCAATTCTAAATAATTAAAAATTTAAAAGCAACATTAGTAAGAAGCTATTGCTTTGGGAATTATACACAAATCCCATGTCATAGCTAAGAATATTTGGACACAAAACTCCATCTGCCCAACAAAGCATAAAAAGACTTTCGCTTTAAAATAAAAAAAGGGAAAAGCGAGGCATATGTCATGTACAATTGCAGAGTAATCAAGATGTTATTGGTTTCTTTGGGATTTATTAGTTTGATGTATTCCTGGTTTAAGAGGTCTTAAAATAATCATAATACTCACAGTATGTTATTGTTCTGAAAGTTTATATTCTATTTTTGTGAATTCAAAAAGATCCCTAGTAGCAATTATAAAGCAAATACTGGAGAAGTGATTGTAGTGACTTGGGGATTCGTTTAGGGTTAATTGTGAGGGGTTTTAGTGGGGTTTAGGGTTAAGGTTAAAGAGGCTCTGTCACCAGGTTATAAGTGCCCTATCTCCTACATAATCTGATTGGTACTGTAATGTAGATAACAACAGTGGTTTTTATTTTGAAAAAATATAATTTTTGAGCAAGTTATGAGCAATTTTAGATTTATGCTAATTAGTTTCTCATTAGACAACTGGGTGTGTTTTTACTTTTTACCAATAGGGCGTTGTACAGAGGAGTGTATGACACTAACCAATCAGCGTCATACACTTCTCATTGTTCCAGCCCATTGTTACAGTGTGATTGTGCAGTGAAAGAAGCTGGGCTGGAACATTGAGTATGACGCTGATTGGTCACTGATTGGTCAACGTCATACACTCCCCTGTACAACGTCCAGTTGTAAAAAGTAAAAACACGCCCACTTGTCTATTAAGAAACTAATTAGCATAAATCTAAAATTGCTCATAACTTGCTCAAAAATGATCTTTTTTTAAATAAAAAACACTGTTGTTATTTACATTACAGCGAAGATCACATTATGTAGGAGATAGCGCACTTATAATGTGGTGACAGAGCCTCTTTAACTGTAGTGTAGGGCTAGTTAGGGGCTTTACTATAAAATTACTCATTATTTGTTAATCATTAGGTTGTAAGGTATAAGGTTATAGCTTAGTATGCTTTCATTTATTTACTTTATTATTTGTTTTCTGTAGTGCAGGTATTACGGGTATGATCGGTTATTACATTTGCTGTAGTGTTGGCAACATTTGTAGTGTTTAGGGTTTAGGTAGCAGTTCTCCATATTTTTTTTTTATAGTATAGAGCTTTACTCACCAGGCCAAACATTTCCTCTGTGATTAGAAAAAATCACCATAATATTTAGTACACAAGTGCTAAGTATTCTGGATATTCAGTATTATTTTTTTATTATTCAGAGGCACTACATTATTGGGAAACGGTACCTTCCGTAGCTTTTATAATGGTGTGACTGGGCTTGAGCTAGTCCATTCCATGCCATTCGTAATTGATTGTTTACTCTCCTTTTTAATGTACGGAAGCTTATGAGGACAGATAGGCTTCCTGTCACACTGACTGCTATCATACATTACACTATGTAGGTAGTGTAATCATAGCTCCCAACCGTCCCGGATCCGGCGGGACAGTCCCGCTCTACCGGAAGGTCTGAAAAATGTCCCGATATGCCCCGTTGAGTCAAGGACTCAGTCTCCCTGTGGCCAGCCATGCCCCCCTCTCCTCCTCTCTCAAACCCTCTGTAAGGTAAATGTAAAGCAAATTGAATTTGCTTACGTTGACCTTACTCACTGCAGACAGCTCACGAGTCACGGTCTGACTGTGGTCAGATCAAGACTCGTCAGCTGCCTGCGCCCAGCGTGAGTACGTCGCTCGGTGCAACATTGTTATGTTTGCTCGAAATGAGGGAGCAGGACGCGCGCTCAACAGACAGCATGGCACGAGCCACCGGTCAGTAATAAACCGACAGACTACTGTGAGTAGAGAAAAGTGTGACAATTTGAGTAAAAAAAAAAACACAGAGTGCCTGGAAACACTAGCATTTATAAAATCATAAAAAGAATGACATTTATTTTATGATTTTAGAAACACTAGTGTCTCCAGGCACTCTGTGTTGTTAGTTTTTTCAAGCACTGCCTTCTTAAATATAAAAAGGCCCGAGTGGATCATGCCTCATATGGAGTTAAAGAGGTTTTCTCACAAACATGTATCCCTAATCCACCGTATGGGGTGTACAATACATCGCTGGTAGTCTGACCATTGGGACCCCCAGCGATGGGGAGAACGTGGGAACCGAAAGTCCCCCCAAGTGCTCCATAAGAATGGAGCGCTAGTGCGCATGCTCGACCATTAATGGAGTGCTGGCCGAGCATGAGCACCAGCGGTCTATTCTTATGTAACAGATCGGGGGACATATGGTCCCCCATTATCCTCATCTCTAGGGGCCCCAGTGGCTGGACCCCCAGAGATCACACATTTAACCCCTTAAACTGTGGATTAGGGATACATGCATTTGTGGGAAAACCCATTTAATTAGTAATATATGATGTTTCAGATCCTTATTTGGTCACGTGCTGCTGCAGCCAATCACTGGCCTCAGCGGTGATGCTTCCATGAACGGCACGTGATCGCTTAGGCCAGTGATTCACTGCAGCTATGGGGGAATTATACTGTATGAGGGCAGCTATGAAGCACTACAATCTATGGGGGCATCTGTGTGGGCATTATACTGCATGGGAGGTACCATGGGGGCATTATACTGTGTGGAACGCACTATTGGGGAATTATACTGTGTCGGGGCAGCAATGGGGGCATTATACTGTCTAAAAGGCACTATGGGGTGTTATACACTGTGGGGAGTCAGCTATAGGGGCATTATACTATGTAGGGGGTTCTATGGGAGCATTGTACTGTGTGGGCTAAACCGGGTGTGTATGGGTGGGATTTGGCGGGGTTAGAGGCGTGGCTTAACAGGGGAAAATATTGCTATGCGCACCGCTTCAGTTGTCCCTCTTTATGAAACTGAAAAGTTGGGAGGTATGGTAATGTATTGTAGCAGAGATCAGTGCTGCAGATCTTCAAGTCCCCTAGTGGGACAAAAAAAAAAAGGTTAAAGGGGTTTTTCCACAAAGGACAATTATGACATATCCAGGGACATTTAGGACATATCCACATATGTGCGGTCGTGGCTTCCGGCGCATGCGCATTTTGCGATAACAGTTGCCGGATGCCGTCGGCTCGTCTGTCGCCCTGGGCATGAGCGGGGAGCCACGCCATGTTGGTTTTGGTGTCGGCCCTGGCGCATGCGCACTGTGTACGGATGAGGTTGCTGTCGTGTGCTCGCCTGCGTGTGCGCAGGATCCCATGTCACGCGAGCGTGGTGCCGGCCTCTGGCACATGCGCATTTCGCGCTGACAGATGCATGATACCATCAGACCGGCGCTTGCACCTGGAGAGGGGGAGAGGTAAGTGTGCGCGTTTATGCACACATCTTTCCATAATTTAAATTTAACCAATGTCTATATATAATATTATGCAACTTACTATAGCATTACCCCTGAGGAAGCCACGTTGTGGCGATACGCGTGGGGCATCCAGACCCCTTCTTTCTCCTCCTTTAGAATATTTCATGATCTGGTAGGATTTGTATACCTCATCTTTATATACATCACGGTTTGATGCAGTATTTGGTTTACTCAGATCCATATTATTACATTTATTGGAGGAGTTTGTAGGCAGGTCCTTTTCAGTTTTTTTGTTTTTTTTATACTGGCCACTCATCAGGGTGGCATCCCCCAGGAGATCAGTTCTAGCAGGCATTTGCTTTTTAAATGATTTTAACTATGTTTATGGGGTGTAACTATCATTAATACTAATTTTATTTTTTGCAATACATGCAATACATCTTGTGTCTATAGACTTTTTGCCATATGCATACCCTTGAGTGTTTTTTGTCCTTTTCATTGAAGTTGAATAGGGTATGTGGCAATATATGTGCGGTGCCCGCCGGTGTGTTTTGTTTGCGTAGAATGTTTTGCTGGTGTATCCGGCAATGTTTGGCATGTTGCACGCAGGAACATTAATTTGTTCACATTATTAATAATATAGTTGTGCGCATAGTTGTGGCGCACGATATGGCTTTTGACATGGAGGCTAGAGAGGCATTATGGAACAGTCAATTATCGTCAGTTTTCAGCACTGACGCAGTAACTAAATCGAACGTTGAATTTAAGAGGAAATGATTACACTTCACAAATCATTCACCAGAATCTGGTGGAATGTCAAAAGTTTAAAGGAATACCTTAAACTTGTCATTTCTCCACGTGGTCTTAGCGCACAGATCTTTCCTGCGTGGGAGGTAGATGCAGCTTTTAAAATGACACGGATTGTTACAGTGTTCACAGATACTCATCCGTATGCTAATTGGTCATGACCAAATATTGGTGGGACAAACAAAAGAACAGATTAAAAACTTGGAAAGCAAATTGACAGGATTTGACCAAACAAACATGGTCAAACCTTTTCAATCCAAACTCAAAGAATCATAGAGAAATACGAAAAATAAATTATTCAAGGCAAAAAACTAAAATTCTACAGAGATAGGATGGATTTTGAAAAGAAGAAAGCCTATAAGTGGAAACTTATGGGCAATAGGAGACCAGGATATACAAATCCCTCTGCTAAATAAAATACTGCATCACACACTTTTGAACAATCCTCCAGTGATTTTTTATCCACGGTCCAGTGACGTGGCAGAAGACGCGGCGTGGCAGAAGACACTGGACATGGCAAACAACAGCAGGTGCAGTAGACACGACTTCAGCACTGGAAAGGACAGGAACCAGAACAGTACGGGATCCAGGAACAGGTAACAGGGCATGGGTAACAACTGGAACGGGAAACACTAAGGGACCATTTGCAAGACAGACTGGGATAAACTAACAACGCTCAGGCAAGGATCAGAAGGCCTGGGGCCTTCTTATAGACCAGGAAATTATGGCAGTTCATGATGATGACGATTTCCTTTGTGCGCCCTACGGGACACAGCAGAACGGAGCGGAAGTGAGCGCTGGCGTCTCCTAGGAAGGCGATGGGGACCAGCTCACGGATCCATGGCTGTAGGCGTCGGGAGGTGAGTAAACCCGACGGCCCGTGGCCATGGACGCTACAATCAGGCTGTAGTGGCGGTCACATGGGATGAAACGTCATCGCAAGAGGCTGGCCTGGATGACGACAGAGAGCCAGCTTCCTGGGATGATGCTTAATCCCATGAGACCGGATTTCTAAAAAAAAAAAAATGACATTTAGAAATTTCGCCTCAACATTGCTTTACTTCCTGTGAAACACCTAAAGGGTTAAGAAACTTTCTAAATGGTGTTTTGAATACTTTGAGGGGTACAGTTTTGAAAATTGTGACTTATGGGGGATTTCTAATATATAACGCCCTCAAAGCCACTTCAGAACTGAACTGGTCCTTAACCCCTTCGCGCTCAGCGACGTAATAATCCGTCGCGCTAACTGTATCGTTAGCGCTCAGCGACGGATTATTACGTCGCGGGGATAACGGCCGTTTCGGCCGTCTTCCCAACACATGCAGGAGCTGTGACAGCTGCTGTCTCGTACAGCAGCTGTCACAGCTCCTACAGCGAGGACCGATCGCTGTGTCCCCGCTGATTAACCCCTTAAAAGCCGTGTTCAATAGTGATCACGGCTTTTTAGGGGTTAAGCTACAATCGCCAGCCTGCTACGCGATAGCGGCTGGCGATGGTGGCTATGGCAACCGGACACCAAACAATGGCGTCCGGCTCTGCCATCGACGGAAGCCTAGTGGGTCCTGACGAAGTCAGGACCCACTATGCTTGCTGTCAGTGAGTAGCTGACAGTTCTAATACACTGCACTACGCATGTAGTGCAGTGTATTAGAATTGCGATCAGGGCCTCCTGCCCTCAAGTCCCCTAGTGGGACAAAGTAATAAAGTAAAAAAAAAGTTAAAAAAAGATGTGTAAAAATAAGAAAATAAAAGTTTTAAAAGTAATAAAAGTAAAAATCCCCCTTTTTCCCTTATCAGTCATTTATTATTAATAAAAATATATAAACAAACAAATAAACTATACATAATTGGTATCGCCGCGTCCGTAACGCCCTGAACTACAAAATTATTTCGTTATTTATCCCGCGCGGTGAACGCCGTAAAAGAAAATAATAATAAACCGTACCACAATAACAATTGTTTGGTCACTTCACCTCACAAAAAATGGAATAAAAAGAGATCAAAAAGTTGCATGTACCTAAAAATGGTACTGATCGAAACTACAGTTTGTTACGCAAAAAATAAGTCCTCGCACGGCTTTATTGATGGAAAAATAAAACCGTTATGACTCTTAGAATATGATAACACAAAAAGTGAATGATTTATTACAAAAAGTATTTTATTGTGCAAACGCCATAAGACATAAAAAAAAACCTATAAACATCTGGTATCGCCGTAATCGTATCGCCCCGCAGAATAAAGTGAATGTGTCATTTATAGCGCACGGTGCACGCTGTTAAAAAAATAGATTAAAAAAACAATAGTAGAATTGCTGTTCTTTAGACACCACGCCACCTAAAAATAGAATAAAAACTGATCAAAAAGTCGCATGCACCCCAAGAAAACTACAATGTATTCCTCAAGGGGTCTAGTTTTCATAATGGGGTCACTTTTGGGGGTTTTCCACTGTTTTGGCACCACAAGACCTCTTCAAACCGGACATGGTGCCTAATAAAAAGGAGGGCTCAAAATCCACTAGGCGCTCCTTTGCTTCGGAGGCCGGTGCTTCAGTCCATTACCGCACTAGGGCCACATGTGGGATATTTCTCAAAACTGCAGAATCTGGGCAATACGTATTAAGTTGCGTTTCTCTGGTAAAACCTTTTGTGTTATAAAAAAAATGGTATAAAGAGGATTTTCTGACAAAATTTTTTTTTTAATTTCACCTCTACTTTGCTCTAAATTCCTGTGAAACACCTAAAGGGTTCATAAACTTTCTAAATGCTGTTGTGAATACTTTGAGGGGTCTAGTTTCTAAAATGGGGTGTTTGATAGGGGTTTCTAATATATAGGTCCATCAAAGCAACTTCAGAACTGAACTGTAACCTAAAAAAAAATAAAAAATCAGGCAATACTTGGTTTCTTACATTATACTGATAATGAGCCGTGCCCACCCCGAGATGACCACAGTTTTGACCGTTTGTATAAACGGAGACCCCTATTAGACCGTTTCAGTGCCCAGTTTTCCCAAGCATACACCCCCAAGAAGTGTATTTCTATTGATGAGTCCTTGGTGGATTTTAAAGGGAGGGTTCAATTCCGCGAGTACCTGCCGGGTAAGAGGGCAAGGTATGGCGTGAAGATGTATGAGCTGTGTGAGAGTGCATCAGGGTATACCTACAGGTTTAGTATATATGAAGGGGAGGACACCAGTGCTCAGCCCCTAGAATGCCCCCCCTTACTGGGGGTTAATGCAAAAATTGTGTGGGATTTGGTGCACCCACTGCTGGACCAGGGTTACCAACTCTACCTGGATAATTTTTATACCGGCGTCCCACTCTTCAACTGCCTTGCTTCCAGTCCTGTGGCATGCGGCACTGCTAGAAGAAATCTAAGAGGCCTCCCTAAGACTCTGCAGGGCAAACAAGAAGGGGTGAGCGCAGGGCACATTCTAGCAGCAACATATTGTGTGTCAAGTACAAGGACAAGAGAGATGTCACACCAGTACCCATGTACCTGTACGAGGTACCAGTACAGAGACCCCTAAACCAGACTGCATCCTGGACTACAATAGGTACATGGGAGGGGTGGACTTGTCAGATCAAGTCCTGAATCCCTACAGCGCCATGCGGTGTGGTATAAGAAGCTGGCCGGGCACATCATACAGATGACATTGTACAATGTGTACGTGCTACGTCGATGTACAGGCCAGAGGGGAACTTTCCTGGAATTTCAAGAGGTGATTATCAAGAACCTAATCTTTAGGGACCAGGAAAGGGGGGGCACCCAGTACTTCTGGAAGCAAGGCCACACGCAACGTACCAGGGCAACACTTTCCAGGAGAAGTTCCCCAAACTGGCAAGAAGGGAAAAAGTCAAAAGATGTGCAAAGTCTGCTATAAGAGGGGTATAAGGGAGGACACAATATATCAATGTAACGCGTGTCCCGAAAAACCAGAGTTCTGTATGAAAGAGTGTTTTAAAATTTATCATACATCCCTTGTTTTATAATTTACCCCAATTCTACTTACCCTGATGTACTCCGCACAGCTTATCCCCCCTTATCTTTCCCTTCTGAGCCCTGCTGTGTGCCCAAGCAGCTGATAACAGCCACATTGAGGGTGTTGCCATACCCGGGAGAACGCACATTACAGTTTATGGGGTGTATCTCTCCGGTCAAAATGCTCACTACACCTCTAGATGAATGCCTTAAGGGTGTAGTTTTTAAAACGGGGTCACTTCTTGCGAGTTTCAACTGTACTGGGGCTTCTGCACACATGACTTTGCATGAGAAAATCCCCAGTAGGCCAAATGGTGGTCCTTTCGTTCTGAGCCCTCCCATGGGCCCAAACGGCAGTTTATCACCACAAATGGGGTATTGCTGCACTCAGGACAAATTGCGCAACAGAATGGTGTATTTTATTTCTTGTGAAAATAAGAAATTTTCAGCCAAAACTACATATTATTTGAAAAAATTATTATTTTTTTAATTCCAAGCCCAATTCAAATAAGTTCTGTGAAAAAACTAAGGGGTCAAAATGGTCACAACACCCATAAATGAATTCCTTGAGGGGTGTAGTTTCCAAAATGGCGTCACTTCTGGTGGGTTTCCATTGCTTTGATACCTCTGGGGCTCTGCAACTGCGACATGGTACCCAAAAACCAAACCAGCAAAATCTGTACTCCAACAAACACATAGCGCTCCTTTCCTTCTGAGCCCTTTCATGGGCCCAAACAGCAGTTTATCATCACAAATGGGGTATTGCCGCACTCAGGACAAATTGGGCAACAAAATGCAGTATTTTATTTCTTGTGAAAATAAGAATTTTTGAGCTAAAACGACATATTATTGGAAAAAATATTTTTTTTTTAAATTCCCAGCCCAATTCAAATAAGTTCTGTGAAGAAACTATGGGGTCTAAATGGTCACAACACCCATAAATGAATTCCTTGAGGGGTGTAGTTTCCAAAATGGGGTCAGTTCTGGTGGGTTTCTATTGCTTTGATACCTCTGGGGCTCTGCAAATGCGAGATGGCACCCGAAAACCAAACCAGCAAAATCTGCACTCCAAAGAACACACAGTGCTACTTCACTTCTGAGGCCTCCCATGGGCCCAAACTGCAGTTTATCGCCACAAATGGGTTATTGCTGCACTCAGGAGAAATTGGGCAACAAAATGGGGTATTTTGTTCCCTGTGAAAATAAGAAATTTTGATAAAAAATGACATCTTATTGGAAAAAATTTAATTTTTTTCATTTCACAGCCCAATTCAAATAGGTGCTGTGAAAAAACTGTACGGTCAAAATTGTAACAACAAACATATTTGAATTCCTTGAGGGGTGTAGTTTCCAAAATGGGGTCACTTCTGTGGGTTTCCATTGCTTTGATACCTCTGGGGCTCTGCAAATGCAACATGGCACCCGAAAACCAATCCAGCAAAATCTGGACTCCAACAAACACATAGCGCTCCTTTCATTCTGAGCCCTCCCATGGGCCCAAAAGGCAGTTTATCACCACAAATGGGGTATTGCCACACTAAGGACAAATTGGGCAACAAAATGGGGTATTTTGTTCCCTGTGAAAATAATAAATTTTGATCACAAATGACATCTTATTGGAAAAAATGACATTTTTTTAATTTCACAGCCCAATTCAAATAGGTGCTGTGAAAAAACTGTGCGGTCAAAATGGTAACAACAACCATAAATTAATTCCTTGAGGGGTGTAGTTTCCAAAATGGGGTCACTATTTGGGGATTCCTACTGGTTTGGCACCTTAACACCTCTTCAAACCTGGCATGCTGCCTAAAATATATTCTAATAAAAAAGAGGACTCAAAATGCACTAGGTGCTTCTTTGCTTCTAGGGCTTGTGTTTTAGTCCATGAGCGCACTAGAGCCACATGTGGGACATTTCTAAAAACTGCAGAATCTGGACAATACATATTTAGTAGTGTTTCTCTGGTAAAAGCTTCTGTGTTACAGAAAAAAATGAATAAAATTGAAATTCAGCAAGAAAAATGAAATTTGCAAATTTCATCTCCACATTGCTTTAATTCTTTCTAAATGCTGTTTTGAATACTTTGAGGGGTCTAGTTTTTAAAATGGGGTGTTTTATCAGGGTTTCTAATACATAGGCCCCTCAAAGCCTCTTCAGAACTGAAGAAGTACCTTAAAAAAAAAGGATTTTGAAATTTTCTTAAAAATATGAGAAATTGCTGTTTATGTTCTAAGCCTTGTAACGTCCAAGAAAAATAAAAGAATGTTCAAATAACGATTCCAATCTGAAGTAGACATATGGGAAGTGTGAACTAGTAACTATTTTGGGTGGTATAACCGTCTGTTTTACAAGCAGATGCATTAAAATTCTGAAAAATGCTATTTTTTCCAAATTTTCTCTAAATTTTGCAATTTTTCACCAATAAACACTGAATATATCGACCAAATTTTACCACGAACATGAAGCCCAATGTGTCACGAGAAAACAATCTCAGAATCGCTTGGATAGGTTTAAGCATTCCGACGTTATTACCACATAAAGTGAAATATGTCAGATTTGAAAAATGGGCTCTGAGCCTTAAGGCCAAAACTAGGCTGCGTCCTTAAGGGGTTAAAAATATAGGTTTTGGAAATTTACTAGAAAATGTAAGAAATTGCTGCTAAAGTTCTAAGCCTTGTAACGTCCTAGAAAAATAAAAGGACGTTCAAAAAATGATGCAAACATAAAGTAGACATATGGGAAATGTTAACTAGTAACTATTTTTGGTGGTATTGCTATCTGTTTTACAAGCAGATACAATTAAATTTCGAAAAATGCTAATTTTTGCAAATTTTCTCTAAATTTTGTGTTTTTTTACAAATAAATATTGAATTTATCTACCACATTTTTTCAATTAAATAATGTACAATATTTCACGAGAAAACAATCTCAGAATCGCTTGGATAGGTAACAGCATTCCAAAGTTATTACCACATAAACTAACACATGTCAAATTTAAAAAAAATCGGCTGTGTCCCCAAGGCCAAAACAGGCTGTGTCCTGAAGGGGTTAAATGTGATGCAGGCACACAGCACACAATGTCCAGCATCAGTGCTGTGTGTGCTGCATCACATATAAGGCCTTGATGCTAGGAGTTGGCGTAGATTTCCTCCAGTTTCTGCTGTAAATTATAATAAATGCTTCGGGGTGCGAGTGACTACGCCTCTTTTACGAAGCCCAATCCACTTTTTAGAAAAGTGCCGTCGAGTGGATTAAACAGCCCAAAAGTTGCAATTTTATTTCCAAATTGCAACTTTTGAGTTGCTTGCGGCTTTTCTATGCCAGTTTTCTGGACAATTATCAGGCAGACTACTTTAATTGGGTAATTATCTCACTGACAGTATAGCAACTAGTAAGGGAGTTTCTAATTACATTGGTTGTACGCTGTAACCACCAGTTAGAGGGACAGCACCTAATTTGTAAGGGTATGTGCACACACACTAATTACGTCCATAATTTACGGACGTATTTCGGCCGCAAGTTCCGGACCGAACTCAGTGCAGGGAGCCGGGCTCCTAGCATCATAGTTATGTACGACGCTAGGAGTCCCTGCCTCGCTGCCGGACAACTGTCCCGTACTGTAATCATGTTTTCAGTACGTGACAGTTGTCCTGCAGCGAGGCACGGACTCCTAGCATCGTACATAAGTATGATGCTTGGAGCCCGGCTCCCTGCACTGTGTTCGGTCCGGTACTTGCGGCCGAAATACGTCCGTAAATTACGGACGTAATTAGTGTGTGTGCACATACCCTAAGACTAAACTCTGTCTGTAAAGGCCATACTGTTGGGGTTAGGGATTGGGATTCCAGCGTTTTCTTGTTTCTTCCAGCCACGAAGTAGGGCAACATTCAGCAGCCAACAGCCTGTTTTGAAACTGAACTACCAGCATGCCCTGACAGTTATATGGAGTAGTAGTTACAAAAGATAAACTGCTGGTTGCTGACCACTGAACTTGGTCAGGGCTAGCGATACGACAATGTTGGCAGTGGGAATGTTTTTTTGGGGGTGGGTATTTTATGTGTATTTATTATTATAAATTTTTTTTTGCACTTTATTTTACTTTTATTTTTTTATTATTATGGTCTTTATTTTCTTTACTTTCTTCTTTTACACTATGTTTTTCCACTGTAACTGGGGCTGCACAGCAGCCCCAGTTACAGGGGAAATCAACTCTCTTAGGGGGGATTCACACGAGCGTGTATTCGGTCCGTGCGAGCCGCGTGGTTTTCACGCGGCACGCATGGACCAATACAAGTCTATGGGGCAGTACAGACAGTCCGTGCTTTTTGCGCAGCGTTTGTCTGCTGCACAAAAAGCGCGACAGGTTCAATAACTCTGCGTATTTCGCGCATCACGCACCCATTGAAGTCAATGGGTGCGTGAAAACCACGCAGGTTGCACGGAAGCACTTCCGTGCGAACCGACTGAAACAGCGCACCAGCTGTCAAAAGGATGAATGTAAACAGAAAAGCACCACGTGCTTTTCTGTTTCCGAACATCCACACGGAGTGTCTTTGCGATGAGCGAAGCCGGACAAGCGAACCGAACTTCACCGGGTTCGGCCGAACTCGTTTTGGCCGAACCCGGCAAAAAAATTATCGGTACGCGACGTCAGGAGATAGTCACTGTCCATGGTGCTGAAAGAGTTAAACTGTTTCAGCACCATGGACAGTGACTTCCGATCCCAATATACATGAACCTGTAGAAAAAAAAACAAAGTTCTGACTTACCGAGAACTCCCTGCTTCTTCCTCCAGTCTGACCTCCCGGGATGACAATTCAGTCCAAGTGACAGCTCCAGCCAATCACAGGCCAAGCACAGGCTGCAGCGGTCACATGGACTGGCGCGTCATCCAGGGAGGTGGGGCCCGATGTCGAGAGGCGCGTCACCAAGGACGCGTCACCAAGGACGCGTCACCAAGGCAACGGCCGGGAAGTTCTCGGTAAGTACGAACTGTTTCTTTTTTTTCAACAAGTTTTTCGATATTGTGTTCGGCATTCACTGTCGAGGGTGCTGAAAGAGTTAGCTCTTTCAGCACCTTGGACAGTGACGGGCGTCGACTAGCCTCATCTCTATGATGGCAGCTGCGCGAAAATCACGCAGCCGCACATCATACATGGATGACACACGCAGCTGTCAAATGGTTTTTGCGCGCGCAAAACTCTGCGTTGTTTGCGCGCGCAAAAACGCAACGTCCGTCTGTATCTGCCCTTATAGTGACTATTGTCACTAATGTGGCTGTGCTGGGTCTAGTAAGACCCAGCAGCAGTCTTTCGCTAATGGCACCCGGCGATCATGTGACCAGTCACATGATCACCGGGACAAATAGAGCTGCCGCTGCCTCTATTCTTATACACAGCGCTCATTGAGCGCTGTGTAGAAGCGATCCGAGAAGATAGAAGCAACGAAAGCTACTATCACTGACTGCCGGAGACCGGACATTCAGCTGCCTGATCGCTCAGGCAGCAAGCTAAAACCCGCGCCGTAAATAATCTATGGCGCAAGTTTTAAGGACCCCGACCGCCAGCCGTAAGTACACAGCCAGCGGTCGGGAATCGGTTAAAGAGTGAAACTGTTTATGCATTTATAATTTATAAAAGTAATGTGTTAGGGTAAATTGACAAGCTGCGGATTTCCTGCAGATTTGCAATGCAGATTCCGTACTGCAAATCTACATCAAATTACAGTGCAATACAGTACCAGAGATGATACCTCATAATTACTTCAAACTTAAGACCAGACACCTGAATCAATTTTAGACCACCGACCAGACATCTAAATTAATTCAGACCCCAGACTAGATACCTACATTACTTTAGACACCAGACCAGACCCTTATATTTCATATACCAAACTTCCCTAAGTAAATTCAAGATACTCTAAATAAGGTGCAGACCCCAGACCTGACCCCTAAATACATTTCAGACTCCAGACCCCTAAATAAATTTCAGACCCCGTACCAAATTCCTCAATTCCATTAATTCAGGTCCCAGACACATTAAGTAATCAGACCACAGACCACTCAATATACATACCTTTACTCTCTCTACAGCTTCAGGCGCAACTGCACACAGAGTCCTGATGTTTGTAATGTAAGAACGCTTTGAGTGTCGCCACACAATACGATGGCTCCAGGACCCAGTACGCTGGCACCTGGAGCTACAGAAGAGCAAAGAGTGAGGAGAGGTAAGGCCTCATGCACACAACTGTGCATTTGGATCCCGATACTATCCGCAATTGCGGAGCCGCAATTGCGGATATTATAGAGCACATTATATCCTATGGGTCAATGCACACGGCAGTATTTTCCACGGTCCGTGCATTGCCCAAAACTCGGACCACAAAAAAAGAGGACATGTCATTTTACAGACCGTAATTGCGGTCCAAGCTCCTTGAAGTTAACGCATATCTTGTGTGTACGCGGTCCGTGATTGCGGACAGCTATGGTCATGTGCAGGAAGCTTAAGTATTACCAACTGTTATCTATTAGATTAATAAAAGAGATATCAGACTATTAGAAAAAAAAGGAGCTGTCTCTTTAAAGGGGATGCTCCCCTAAATCCACCCCTGCTGTAAAACCAATGTTCGTTAATTGGGCAATTCACATATCTGTTTGATTTTATACTATATTTATATATGGAGTCTGCGTAACACAACAAGCAGACACCACATTTAATCTGTATGGAGTCCAAAGGTGTTCATAGCCATTAATGGCGTAAATGCCCTCAGAAATAAAAGTACACAAGCTAAATGGAACATTTTTAGAACCATATTTAAGATATATGCTTTATGGGAATAAAGAGTTAGAAACAGGAGAAAACCAATGAGTTTAAATTAAACTGCATAAAGCACAATAAACTATAAAAAGAAACAAGAATAACAATAACAAATAAAGGCAGAAAAGATTGAAACAGAGAGACTCTTTGCCAAAAAAATAATAATAAATAACCGAATAATTTCTTTCATCTACATACAGTACATAATAAGAAATTTAAAACTGAAAGTGTTGGCTTTAACAGAAATAATCTTGGTTTAATGATGGAGGAGGAAAAGGGCGATCTATTAAAAGCCCTCTTCTCTTCTGTATTCACACAGGAAAATCCATTGACAGATAACATGATTAGGAATAAAGTAAATTCTCTAAGAAATGTCACCTGCCTAACACAGCAAGAAGTACTGCACTGCCTTAAAAACTTTAAAATAGACAAGTCATGGTGTACAAACTCCCCCCTCTCTAACACTGAGAGAAGGGAGGGGGAAGAGGAGTTGAGTCAGCAGCAGTGGGCTGACAGATTTGAGTTACAATTTGCAGGAGACCAGCTGCCTACAGGAGTTACACAGACTCTACAGCAGCCAAATGGTAGGAAATTAATAATGAAGACTATTTAGAAAGTTGCTTAATTTTTCATTTAGGAAGCAAATGAACAATAAGAAAAATAATTCAGTGCAAAGGCGTACAAAGCCTTTAAGCAATATGCCCTAAAAAGAAGAAATTTCCATCCTGATCCGAAGTGGCAATCAGACTCGATCAATAAAGTACCAAAAAAAGTTAACAAACTTGGGGTTATTCAGTTTGGAAAAAATACGGCTTCTGGGCAATCTAATTACATGGAATAAATAAATCAATGGACAGTAGAGAGATCGGTTTTATGATCTTTTTATATCTAGGACTGTAACTGTGATAGGGGGCATACACTACACCAGGGGCGTAGCTAAAGGCTCATGGGCCCCGATGCAAGAATTCTTACTGGGCCCCCCCCCCGCAAACTCCTCATGGCCGACGGTCCGCACTCTCCTAAGTGACCCAACAATGCAGCACTAGCAGCCGGGGCGTCACTAAGGCTGGGTTCACACACCCTATTTACGGACGTAATTCGGGCGTTTTACCATTCAATTACGTCCGAAAATGCGGCTCAAAAGCGTTGGCAAACATCTGCCCATTCATTTGAATGGGTCTTACGATGTTCTGTGCCGACGGTCATTTTTTGTTACGCGCCGTTGTCAAAAGGCGGCGCGTAAAAAAGACGCCCACGTCAAAGAAGTGCCTGTCACTTCTTCAGACGTAAATGGAGCCATTTTCCATGGACTCCATGGAAAAACAGCTCCAATTACGTCCGTAATGGACGCAGCGAAAGACGCCTGCACATGCCTTTGCGGCTGAAATTACGGTGCTGTTTTCTCCTGAAAACAGCACCGTAATTTCAGCCGTAACGGACGCTGCCGTGTGAACATACCCTCAGGGCTTAAAATGTCAGGGGAAATAGCCCCAATACATATGTGTCCGCCCAAAAAAAAGTGTGTGTATAGGAGACAGCATAGCAAATCTATAGAACTACGACCCTATAAACTATGGATAGGATTAGATACAGTGGCTCAGCAGACAGTATCACACATGATAGGATTAGATACAGGGCTCAGCAGTCAGTATCACACATGATAGGATTAGATACAGTGGCTCAGCAGACAGTATCACACATGATAGGATTAGATACAGTGGCTCAGCAGACAGTATCACACATGATAGGATTAGATACAGTGGCTCAGCAGACAGTATCACACAAGATACGATTAGATACAGGGCCCAGCAGACAGTATCACACATGATTGGATTACATACACAGCTCAGCAGACAGTATCACACATGATTGGATTAGATACAGGGCCCAGCTCGCTGACATTGCGGCTCCAGCGCTGGACCCAGGATAGGTAAGAATAATAATTTTGCTTCTTTATCTGTTACTGATTATTTTTGTGTGTTTGTGTTTTTTTTACAGGTTCGGTTGTTGGACTTCGGATTCGAGGACTTCAATGACGGCGTTTTTTTTATTCTCAATAAAATGGTTAACGGGGGTTGTTTTTTTATTTCAATAAAATATTTTTTCTATGTGCTTGTATCTTTTTAAACTTTATTATCACCGCCTTAGTAATGGCCGCTGGCTGATTGACAACCTCCATTACTAAGGCGAGGCTTAATGTTAGCCGGTGCAGAGGCCAACACTAACCCCCATTATTACCCCGATACCCACCGCTACCAGGGATACTGGGAAGAGCCGGGTAAGAACCAGTACCCGACCATCTGTAGTGATGGGCAGGCACCGGGGTGGCCGCAGGCTGGTAGTATTAGGCTGGGGAAGGCCAAAAACAGTGGCCCTTCCCACCCTGTTAATGCTGCCTACTGCTGCTGTGTTGTATCTGGCTGGTTATGAAAATTGGGGGGGACCCCACATCGTTCTTTCCAATTATTTTTTATTTTATTTAAAATGACGTGGGGTCCCCCCCCATTTTTCATAACCAGCCAGATACAATAAAGCAGCAGCAGCCTAGCATTACCAGGGTGACGAGGGCCACTGTTTTTGGCCTTTCCCCTCCTGATAATACCAGCCTGCGGCCACCCCAGTGGCCGACCATCACTACAGATGGTCAGGTACTGGATCGTACCCGGCTCTTCCCAGCACCCCTGGTGGCGGTGGGTACCGGGGTAATAAAGGGGGTTAGTGTTAGCCTCTGCATCGGCTAACACTAAGCCCCGCCTTAGCAATGGATGCTGTCAATCAGCCGGCGGCCATTACTAAGGCGGTAGTAATATAGTTTAAAAAAAAAACACAAAGACATAGAAAAAATATTTTATTGAAATAAAAAAAAAAAACCCACACAGCCCTCATTAACCATTTTATTGATAATAAAAAAAAAGCTGTCATCGAAGTAGTCCTGGAATCCGCCGTAGTCCAACGACCGTACCTGTAAGAAAACACACAAAAAATGATTAGTAACACGTGTGTTAGGCTGGCTTCAGACGAGCACATTAACGTCCGTAATGTAATGCAGGAAAAACAGGTGGGTTGGATCCAGCGTAGCTGCGGATAAAAAGGAACTTGTTCCAAGTTTAATGAGGATATTAAAAAGAGGTCGATCAGAGTGATGTCCTCGAGTGCTGGGAGAGAGATGGAAGGATTGAAGAAGCCTACGCGTTTCAAACGCTAGCTGCGTTCTTAGTCATGGCTGGGATCCCAATATCCTCATTAAACTTGGAACAAGTTCCTTTTTATCCGCAGCTACGCTGGATCCAACCCACCTGTTTTTCCTGCATCTCACACAACGCGTGCCGACGCGAGGATCCGTGCGGAGACCAGAGTACAAATACCTGTACACACAAGGTGAGCTGGAGGTTCCCCTCCTCTTTTTTCTACATGTCCGTAATGTAATGTAATCATGTTTTCAGTAGGGGACAGTAGTTCCACGGAGAGGCAGGGACTCCTAGCGTCGTACATAACTATGATGCTAGGAGCCCGGCTCCCTGCACTGAGTTCGGTCCGGGACTTCCGGCCGAAATACGTCCGTCCATTACAGATGTTAATGTGCTCGTGTGAACCCAGCCTTAGGCTTAGATACAGGCCCATGTGTGATACTGTCTGTGGGACCCTGTATCTAAGCCTACCACAACGTAGGCTTAGATACAGGGTCCAGCAGACAGTAATCTTATACAGTATAAGATTACTGTCTGCTGGACCCTGTATCTAAACCTACAGTGTGGTAGGCTTATATACAGGGCCCATCAGACAGGATCACACATGGGCCATGTATCTAAGCCTACCATGTGATTGGCTTATATACAGGGCCCAGCAGACAGGATCACGCATGGGCCATGTATCTAAGCCTACCATGTGATTGGCTTAGATACAGGGCCCAGCAGACAGGATCACGCATGGGCCATGTATCTAAGCCTACCATGTGATTGGCTTATATACAGGGCCCAGCAGACAGGATCACACATGGGCCATGTATCTAAGCCTACCATGTGATTGGCTTAGATACAGGGCCCAGAACAGGATCACACAATCTGTGATCCTGTCTCATGGGCCCCCTAAGCCTGCTACATCGTAGGCTTAGGGGTTGTACAGTCCCTAAACATTGATGGCCTATCCACAGGATAGGCCATCAATAGCTGATGTGTCTCCCGGGACCCGCAAATCAGCTGTTTTGAAGGGGCCGCAGCACTCGTACGAGAGCTGCTTCCCCTTCATTTCACTACTCGCTCACACTGTGAATCGCCGACACGGATTCACAGGGTGACCGGAATGAAGTGACAGGAATGAAGGGGAGCAGCTCTCGTACGAAACAGCTGATTGGCGGGTCCCGGGAGTCGGACCCCGCCAGTCAGGGCTACTCTTACCTTCCTCTTCGGCCGCGGCGGGAGTTCTGTCGTCTCGATGCTGTGCACGGCGCATAGCGCTGTGACATCATGCGCTGCGCACAGCGCTTGACGTCAGGACCTCCGCTGCGATCTGGAACCAGGAAGGTAAGTAAAGTATGTTACTATAGTAACAGGGGCCCGCGGCCCGAGTTACTATAGTAACTTTTTATTGATGTGGTGCGGGGGGCCGTGGGCCCCCCTGGCTTCGGGGCCCGGTCACAATTGCGACCGCTGCGACCCCTATAGCTATGCCAGTGCACTACACCTAGAGGAAAGAAGGTTTCACCATAATCATAGACAAGTCTTCTTTACTGTAAGAGCAGTGAGATGATGGAACTCTTTCACAGGATGTTGTGTTGACTGCTTAATTGAACAAGTTTAAGAGGGGCCTGGATTACTTTCTTAAAATATATAATGTACTAGATTGCTAGAGATAGATCATTGAACCAGGGATTAATACATTTCCCTATAATATCAGGCAATTAGCATCTGTCTTATAGGGTTTTTGCTTTCTACTGAATCAACACGTTTGGATAATAGGTTGAACTTGATGTACCTGTATCTTCTTTTAACCTTATCAACTTTGTAATGTAACTATGTAACCTTTGCACAGTTTTTTTTTTTTTTTAACTTGCTCTTTTAATGCAAAATTAAGCAACTTTCTAAATAGTGTTTATTAAAAAAAAAAATCCTAACACTTTGTTGCTGTAGCTTACACAGACAGCTGGTAGCCCCATGCAAGTGCAACAGCTCAGCACAGAGCACTTGTTGTCTCTCTAACAATCTATCAGTGTGTGAGTCATGAAATTCATGAGCTCAGTCCGTAATATGCAATCTAATAGACAGTAAGGATATATTTTTAATCTGACAATGTGCCCCATAGCCTACTGAGCCTCTTTGCAACTGCATAGGTTGAAAATATGTATGTCAGCCCCTACTGTAAAGTTTGGGCAACTCCTTTACCTAGCTGGCTGTGCTGCTGCTTTTGAAATAGTTGTGGACAGCATACAGCTCCGGGCCGCTGAAGCTTAGAACTGACGTCATTTATTTGCTTTACTGAGTGCCTGCTCTCTTTGCTCTACTACTTCCTCATCTCACAGTAGCTCAGTGTTAGGCCTTATTCACACGAATGTGTGGTTTGCAGTGTACTGTCCGTTTTAACAATGGACAGCTCACTAATTCTTGCACTTCAATGCGGCTATTCACACATCTGTTCTTTGTTTTATTTCAAGGAGCATGTGTTCATTGCGAGAAACTCACGCCGTGTCCTATTGTGGTCCATTTTTGCGGACCAGACTCACCCATTAATGAAAAAAATACGGAAATAACATTGGCGACATCCATGTCCGTTCTTTGCGGATCAGTTGCTAAAGAAATGCAGAAAAAAAGTCAAGCCAGGAAGTGCTTGCAGAGGAGAAAAACAGACGAGAAAAAGGACAACACACATAAATGACACTGACGCAACACATTCATATGCATAAAAAACGGTCAGTGTTTCGCAGACGCAAATCTGACATGCTCGTGTGAATAAGGCAGTAGAGACACTAGCAGTAGTAGGAGATTGTTTGCAGCAGAGTAGGCTACCAGAGTATGGAGAGGGAGGAAAGCACCTACGGCAGTCTTCAGGGAGGAGGGGAGATCACTTAGGCCATATTACGGTGTACATAGTGAGGAGAGCACTCACATGGGAGAGTCTGCAAGGGGAGGGAGGATCCCACACTTCTCAGCATCATTGTTTGCACAATTGAGAGGACATTCTACAGGAGTTGTACCAGTATCTACAGAAGGGGAAAGCAGTACAGGAATAAAATTGCCAGTTTATGAGAGCTAGCAAACGCAGCAGAATTATGAATTCCCGGTACATATGTCCAGAATGAACAGTATATGGCCAAAATTATGTGTACCCTCCTAATTATTGACTTTAGGTGTTTCAGACACACCCATTGTAAACAGGTTCAGAAAATCAAGCACACAGCCATGCAATTTCTATGGACAAACACTGAAAGTAGTATGGATCAGGACTTTAAATATGGCCATAGGAAAAAAATGAGGAGGAGGAGGAGGAGGAAATACATTTCACTATCTGACAGTCTGAATGAAGTTGGGTTTTTCACGGATGTCATAAACACTCTACCTACCTGAATGCATAATACTTACTGTAAAATTTGGTGGAGGAGGGATAATGGTTTAAGGCTGTTTTTCAGAGTTTGGGAAGGGCCGCTTATTTCCAGTGAAAGATAACTTTTTGGCAACAGTCTGGGAAAGGCTCTTTCCTATTTCTAGGATTACCGTGCTTCAGTACACAAAGCAAGGTCCATAAAGACATGATTTGACCAGCTTCGTGCGAAGGAACTTAAGTGACCTGCAGAGAGTCCTGACCTTATCCTCATTGAACACTTTTGGGATGAATTAGAATGCCGATTGCGAGCTAGACCTTTCCGTTCAATGTCAGTGCCTGTCCTCACAAATACTCTTTTGGCTGAATAGGCTGAGTGGAAGCAGCTATGGTCGCAAAAGGGGCTCTGTTCCATATTAACACCCTTTGTTTTGGAATGGTATCTCCAACCAGTACATACACAGTGAGTGATGGCCAGGTGTCCACATACTTTTGGTTATATATGACTGGGAGGGACACACCCAGATGAGCCAAGATTAAAACTCCCCACCTTCCGAAGGCCATCATTTTTTTAATTTTTACATCAATATAGCCATATAAGGGCTTTTTTTGCGGTACAAGTTGTAGATTTTCACTGCCCTATTTATTGTATAACATAATGTACTGGGAAACTAAAACAAAATTCTTTGTGGGGTTGAATGAAGCTAAAACTATGATTCCTTCAGTGCTTTTTGGGTTTCGTTTTTACAGCATTCATCGTGCGGTAAAAACGAAATGTTAACTTTATTTTGACGGTCAATGCAATTTCGGCAATATCAAATTTATATAATTTTTTACGTTTTACTACTTTTTCAAAGAAATAACTAATTATTAATAGAAAAAAATTGTTTTGTGTCGCTGCATTCTGAGACCAATAACTTATTTATTTATACGTTGATTACGCGGTGAGAGGAATTGTTTTTTTGCAGGGCAACCTGTCGTTTTTATTGGTGTACATACAACTTTTTAAACACTTTTTATTCCATTTTATGTGGTAGACAAGGTGATCATCAAACAGCTATTCTGGCATTTTTTTTATTATTATTATTATTATTATTATTATTGACGATCCCTGTGCGGGCGGGTTAATAAATGTTAGTTTAGACTTTTATGGATGCAGCGATACCAATTATGTATTTTTTTTTTTACTTTACTTTTGGGGAAAAATAGGATTTTCTTTTTTTTTTTACTTAGTTATATTCAAAAATAACTTTTTATTCCTGTACTTTACTTTTTTATTAGTCCTTCTAGGGGACTTTAACTAGCGATCGTTGGATGGCTTGCACAATATATCGCAATACAAATGTATTGCAATATATTGTTTTATTACCGCTCTTACTTAAGCCCTGCTTCTGGATGGCAGACCTGAGGACCTTCATTAGAACCGCAGGCTGAAATGACAACCATGGGCAATCGTGTCGCAGGGGAGGCAATGGGCTTTTGAAGGGGTCCACCCTCCTCTTTTTAATGGCTTTGATTATGTGATTGATATTGACTATGGCATCTTTATGGTTAAATAGCTGGGAATTGAGTTATATCCGATCCTGGCTGATGCAGTAAAGTGATGGCTGTAACATTCAGCCGATGTATGCTCCATACTTCGCCTTCTTGGTTATGATGTAACCCTACATCAAGTGTCGGCAAGCGGTTAAAGAAAAATGATACTTTCTCTATTTATCAGAGGCTTCTTTCAAACTATAATTTTCTACTGCTGTATCCGCAACTGTTCAGAAACGCTGCACTCTGCAAACCAAGATGACTATGAGACATGAAAGTAATCTGAGCTTCTTATTCAGGGATCAGATTACACAGAGCAGAGAGACTGTGTGAGGGGGGGGAGTAGGGCGGATTGACAAAAACATGAATGCATAAACATATGTCTGTACACACACATGAAATACTTGGATACACACATTAGATACACTACCGCTCAGCAGATCAACTCCTAGTAAGAATTTATCTCATATCAGTGATGGATTGAGAGCAACGCTGCTCAGTCTTTTCATGTACTAGTCCTTCTCAATGAATTAGAATATCATCAAAAAGTTAATTTCTTTCAGTAATTCAATTCAAAAAGTGAAACTCATATATTATACAGATTCATTACACAAAGAGTGATCTATTTCCAGCATTTTTTTTCTTTTAATGTTAATGAGTAGAGATGAGCGAACTTATGAAAAGTTTGGTTCGGCTGGTTCGCCGAATTTCACGAAAAAGTTCGATTCGGACCGAACTAGTTCTGACCGAACCTGTAATTTCCGTGCGCCGAGCATGGTACTGTCCAGGGTGCTGAAAGAGTTAATGGACTGCACTAACTCTTTCAGCAACCTTGACAGTACCATGCTCGGCGCGCGGAAAATACAATTTTAATGTAATAAAAAAATAAAAAAAATACGTTCATACTTACATTCCTCCTGTCCGGCCTCCAGCGATGACGTTTCATCCATGTCGCCTCTGCAGCCAATCACAGGCTGTAGTGGCGGTCACGCACGTCAGGATGACGTCAGAAGGCCGGCCTCCAGGGATGATGCTTCATCCCACGTGACCGCCTCTGCAGCCAATCACAGGCTGCAGCGGCCTCTGCAGCCAATCACAGGCTGCAGCGGGCCTCTGTAGCCAATCACAGGCTGTAGTGGCGGTCACACACGTCAGGATGACGTCAGAAAGCCGGCCTCCAGGGATGACGCTTCATCCCACGAGACCGCCTCTGCAGCCAATCACAGGCTGCCGCGTCAGGAAAGAAGGTCGGACTGGAGGAAGAAGAGGGACTCGTCACCAAGACAATGACCGGGTACGTATGAAATGCTTTTTATTTTATTTTTAATCAGCAGCCTCTTTTCTCTATCAGTGATTGATACAGACAAGTGGCTGCCGATTAGTATAATATTTTTGTAATGTTTTTTCTGCCCACCCGGGTTCGGTCAAAACGTGTTCGGCCGAACCCGGTGAAGTTTGGATTCGCTGCGAACCGAACTTTTCGCAATGTTCAGACCGAAACCGTGTTCGGATGTCTCGCTTCGCTCATCTCTATTAATGAGTATAGCTAAAAGTTAATGAAAACCCCAAATTTAGTCTCTAAGAAAATTAGAATATTATATAAGACCTAATTCAAAAATTATTTTTAATACCGAAATGTTGGCTTACTGAAAAGTATGTACATTATATGCACTTAATACTTGTTTGGGGCTCCTTTTGCATGAATTATGGCATCAATGCGGCGTGGCATGGAGGCAATCAGCCTGTGGCACTGCTAAGGTGTTATGGAAGCCCAGGTTGCTTTGATAGCGGCCTTCAGCTCATCTGCATCGTTGGGTCTGGTGTGTCTCATCTTCCTCTTGACAATACCCCATAGATTAAGAGTTACGTGAATAGAACAATTCAATACCTTCTGTTAGTAGTGTGGAAAGTAGGGTTAGTTGCCTTAGGGTATGTGCACACACACTAATTACGTCCGTAATTGACGGACGTATTTCGGCCGCAAGTCCCGGACCGAACACAGTGCAGGGAGCCGGGCTCCTAGCATCATACTTATGTACGATGCTAGGAGTCCCTGCCTCTCCGTGGAACTACTGTCCCGTACTGAAAACATGATTACAGTACGGGACAGTTGTCCTGCAGCGAGGCAGGGACTTCTAGCATCGTACATAAGTATGATGCTAGGAGCCCGGCTCTTTGCACTGTGTTCGGTCCGGGACTTGCAGCCGAAATACGTCCGTCAATTACGGACGTAATTAGTGTGTGTGCACATACCCTAATAGACAAATTGTGTTTTGTCATAAAATTTACCTACTAGGGCAAATATTTTAGTTTTTCTTTATTTTTTTGTTTATTGTATTAGAAATTTAACAAATGACGCAAAACATTAGATAAAATACACAAAATAAATGTAATGTATGAGTCATAGCGTATTGTTGTATCTCTATATATATTTGCCATTCCAGGGTTTTTTTTTCTTTGACATGGACATATTACATTAATTAAGAAATTGCGCCATCATGGTATCCAAATAGAGCACTGAAGCTGGGCTAGACAACTCTTCCTCTACAAAACGTTGATTACCTATTTCCCTTGTAGGTTCTAAATCATAAAATATCAGACACAATGGGGAAGATTTACTAAGCTGTTTAAGATTTGAACAGCATAAATTTATACCAGGCAGTCTGAAGATGTGGCAAATTTAAACTTTGGTGCACTTTGGCACATTTAAATCATGCCCTTTGGATAAGCCAACCCTTTTCCACTTTTAAAAAGTGTCTAGTGGGCGCAAACATATGTTCTTAAATTAGTGAATTTTCCTACACAGACAAAGTAGGACATTGATCGCAATGTGTCTGGACTGTTGCATCGCAACAATTCAAAATTGCACTGGGTGCAAACTGCAAGTATTCTTAGCCCTGTAAACTGTGTTGCTACTAAATCTGTTCCAGTCTGTTTACTGTAAATGATTTAAATGGGTTATTTCATCGGTAACCACCTCTTTAAGAATATTACCTTCCAGACTGGCATGACCTAAACAAGTATGGCTTCTGTTACACGCTATCTGGTCACACCTCCCTATGTACTAGCTGGGCATGTTCATGTATAAAGGATAACTTAAAATTAGCATAATACATTATTTGACAACTGAAGTCAATAATTTATCTCTATGACTTAATATTAGAGTGTTAAATAAATAATAGATTCATATGATATAATCAAATGTTTAATATATCATGTTTTCATCATAATATTTGAAGATGATAGCGATTAACATAAATAGTTTTTCTCATATTTTCATGCTTTTGTTGGATAAATCCTGAATCTGAAATCTGGTATCCTATTGATGATAATTACCTCAGGCAATCTGTCACTTCAGATTGTTTTGGTAACAATGAATTTAAGAGTATTAAATCTCAAAGTTATACTGTTGCAACATAATATGCTTAAGAATGCACAATAGAAGTTCAGACCATGGAATTAATTGGATTTATATTTGTAGCATACATACAATTACCTAGAGGTATATTCAAAGCAGCTCAAGCATAAGACAATGGGCTTGAAATTCAGCTTCCAGTGAATTTAGTGTAATTTTAAAACGAGTTATGCAGTTCAATGAGGTCAAAAATATACTTTAAAGAAAGTTAATAATTTGCCAAATACATGTTGAAACAGCTAATAGTTGTTTATGTTGTAATAAACAAATAAAACATGATAAATTGTTCAAAGATCAAGTTTAAAACTTTAAACCAAAATGTTCATTAACATGGATCAGCTCCAGATTTATTATTTTCTATAAAATCATATCAAGTTTATTGACACAGTGTTCCAATACAACGAATAACAAGTCAGTTGAAAAACATTACAGAATATACATCTCAAGTAACAAACATGTCATCCCAACTACCCCCACCATCCCGCCCCCCTCCCATCACAGCCCTTCACCAGAGACCTATACCTCTAGCTAATACCTTATAATCTATCATAACAGGGAGATATTCTCTCTCCATCGGATCCCCCCAGCATATCACAGTCTTATCTACATTCTGTTCCAATATTTGTCCCCAGTTCCGTAACATATTGCTCCTGCTATAGGAATCACAGGCCTAGATATCTAAATGAATCTATAGCTTTCCTCCCGGTAAAATTTCCCAGCTTCAACAACATTTTCTTTCCCATACCATCATCTCACATCCGCAGTCTGAGCACCTCAGCAGACACAAGCCCTGAGCGTTCAATCCACTTGCCCCATTGTTTTTCCCATTTTGTAATAGTACCACGCTTGGAGTATATTTTATGCTCCATCAATATGGTGTGATTCAGTGCCCCCGTGATTTCTCCATGTGTTGGGGGTACGGCATCCAGCCAATGTTTAGCTATGGTTTTTCTTACTTGATACAATATCTTGGCAATTGCCAAACATTCCATCCTTTCCCCTTCCAGATCACCAACATATTCCAAAAGTAACACCCTGGGATCTATTGGAAGATTCACATCATACACCCCATCAATCAATGCAGATATCCCCCTCCCACACAATTTTCCCAAAGCTCTGCAAGTCCAGAACATGTGCAATATGTTGGCTCTCTTCTCTTGGCACCGAGGACATCTTGCATCCCCCTTATCCCCATGGGGTCCTATACACCCTATGCAACAGAAATAGTTGTGACCTTCGCTGCACAATATTTATGGACAGAGTGCTAGATGATGCCAAAAAATCTACCCAGTGCTCCCGTGGTATATGACCCACATCTTGTTCCCACTTCACTCTGACCGGTTCCATTAGGTCCCCTAGATGTTTAGACAATAACATTTTATACACCATAGAAATCAATCCTTTAGATCCATCAGCTTTTGCTACAAATTCCAATATGCCCAGAGCGTGTATCTTCAGGTCTACCGACTCAGCTTGCATCTGTAGTGCATGGCGGATCTGCAAAAACGAATAGAACACACGCTGTTCCAAATGATATTCATCCTTCAATTGTTGAAAGGATGTTAAGGTGTCCTCCTCATACAATTGGCTAAGCCATGATATGCCTTGACGTTCCCACCCAACCATTCCCTCCAAACTGTATATTTCCCACAGGACTGGGTTATTCCATAAAGGAGTATACTTAGTACATTCCCCCACCCCCAACAACTGCTTGCACTGTTGCCACCCCTTATGTACCAGTAACAGTGTTGGACTATGTCTTGCTGTCCGCCTAAACGTATGAGCCTCCAACCCCGCTAATGGATTTCCCCTCCCCCTAAAAAAACGCCAATATGCAAGCACTAGACCCTATGTTTCCATCGTCATCCCATCCCTGAAAATGTTGACATTGTGCAGCCCAAAAACTATACCCACACACTTGACAGGGCCAGCCCTCCCTCATTCTTAGGAAGTTGAAGTTTCTCCAACTTAATCCTCGGGACCCCCCGCTTCCACACCAGATTATGCAGCCTTCTGAAACAATGTTTCGGGGAATTGCGAATTATATATAATACCTGGTGCATAATTATTATCTTTCTACGTCCCAGCGCCGAAAGAGGTAGCTTATGCCAGGCCTCCAGCCCGTTTTTAACCTTGGATAGCAATGGCAGCACATTGAGAGCCATATAGTCTAATACCTTAGTAGTGATTTTCATACCCAAATAGGTAAATTCCGATACCACTGGTATACACATCCCGTCAACATTAACAGCGATGTCCAAGGGATCTAGACGAATAACGGCCGATTTCATCCAGTTTATGGTTAACCCTGAGAATGTGGCAAAAGTTTTAATAACCATCATGACCACAAGAAGCATATTGTCGGCATCCGACACAAATAACAGTGTCATGTCCGTGGCTGCGGTCCGTCAGGTTCACTCTCCATCTAAAGGCCGCAGCCGGTTGTCGGCGAGTGCTGGCCCCAGTCTCCTCCTCAGGAGACGCCTGCTCTCACTTCCAACCGCCTCGGCCGGGTCCCGTAGGGTACACGCGCATGCTCGTTCCCGCTCTTAAAGGGGTAGTGCGCGCACCGGACTTTAATGTTTTAATCAGCCCATGAGTGCCCTGGACTATGAGGGGCCCAGCCCCTTGCTTCTATGCCTGAGCGTTGTTTGTCATATCCTAGTTTGTTTAAGCAAATGGTCTCCTAGTGTTTTCCAGTTCCAGTGTTCCCTGTTTCTGTATCCCGTATCCTGTATCCTGTTTTAGTGCCGTGCTGTGATGTAGTCATGCTGTGCTGTATCTACACCTGTCCTGCTGGTCCATGCCTAATGTCTACCCGCTGCCTAGTCCCAGCCGAGCCTGCCTTGCTACTGTCCGAGTTGCCACAGGTACCTTATACGAGCTGTGAACTGTGACCTGCACCCTGTTGGCCAGCTGCCATACCACCAAGGCAGTATGGCCCAGTGGGTCCACGAACCCATCGTGTCAGTACGCTCAAGCCATAGACCCCGCTGGTCAATCCAAGTCCATGACGACGTCACAAGAGATGTGGGCGGATATGCTAGACCTCCGGTCTCGACAAAACCAACTCCTCCAGGCCTTGAACATTCTCGCACGTTGGCAGGAGGCACGAGCTGCTGTTCCTCCTACTGCACCTCCTGGCAGTACTGTTCCTCAGACTACACCTCCTGTCAGTATTGATCCTCATTCTTCTTTGCCAATTCCTGTCCGCTAGGATGGAGACACAAGTACCTGTCGTGGATTTTTAACCAGTGACAGATGCACTCCAGCCTGTATTCAAGGGCATTTTCATCTGATGGCACAAGGGTCGCTTTCATAATATCTCTTCTTACTGGCAAGGCCCTTGCATGGGCGAACCCTATCTGGGAGAGACAAGGACCAGAGACTTGTGACTTCCAGGGGATCCTCTGAATATTTTGCATGGTGTTTAAGGCGCATGGACGAGTCTCCTCTGCAGCGGCTTCCTTGCTGAACCTACGCAATGGAGACATCTCTCTGGGTGAGTACGCCTTCCACTTCCGCACCCTGGAGGGAGAACTGTTGTGGAACAATGAGGCCCTGGTGGCCACATTCTGGCATGGACTGTCTCCTAAAATTAAGGACAAACTTACCGCTCGAGACCTGCCATATACCATGGATGACCTCATCCTTCTGGCTGCCCGGATTGATAGAAGGCTCCGACAATGGCTCCAAGTTGTTCATCGAGAGGGAGGCCTTTCTAGTCCGTTCCCTACCTTGCAGCAACTCCTGCCGTCCTCAGATGCCGATTGTCCTAAGGAGTCTGTGAGGAAGGACAAATGTAAGCTATCTACCCAGGAGAGACAATGCAGACGCCAGCTTGTGAGTCTGTGTCCCCAAAAGCCCCAAGGCCTAGGATTGGTAGGTAAGACAACCTTGGGCAAAGAAGGACTCCCGTCTAAGTTGTCCATACCCGTGACCATAGTGTCCGATGAGAAAACGCATCAGGTCTCTGCGTATCTGGACTCTGGATCCGCTGCTAATTTCATTTGTATAGACCTGGTGGACCTTCTCCAATTGCCCACTACCCCTCTGGAGAGACCATTGATGGTTGCATCAGTAAATGGACTACCTATGCCAGACCCAGTTATAGCTATGATCAAGCCGCTGAGGCTCCAAGTGGGAGCTCTCCACTCCAAACTCCTACCATTCTATGTCCTGTCCAAGGCTGTTAACCCTGTGCTGCTGGGTCTGTCTTGGCTCTGACTACATGCCCCAGTCCTGGACTGGAGCTCGGGAGAGGTTCTCCAGTGGGGTCCCGAGTGTCACAGCCAATGCCTGGTGCATATTTGTTCGGTTCAGCCTCCTCTGCCTCGGTCATTGGCAGGATTGCCTGTCCATTATGCTGCATTTTCAGATGTCTTCAGCAAAAGGGAGGTGGAGACACCGGCCCCACAGCGGGCGTATGACTGTCCTATCTAGCTGATCCCTGGTGATTCCCTTCCCTGTGGTAGGATATATCCTCTCTCTTTGCCAGAGACTCTGTCCATGTCCGCCTATGTTAAGGAGAACTTGGAGAGGGGCTTCATACGGAAGTCTTCCTCCCCGGCAGGAGCCAGGTTCTTCTTCGTCAAAGAAAGGATGGCTCCCTGCGTCCTTGTGTTGACTACCGGGGTCTCAACTAAATCACGGTGAAGAATAAATATCCGTTGCCGCTGATCTCTGAATTATTTGATCGTATACGTGGTGCCAAGATTTTTTCCAAACTAGACCTGCATGGGGTTTACAACCTAATCCAGATTCGCCGGGGTGATGAATGGAAGACTGCATTTAACACCCGGGATGGACACTGAGTATCTAATAATGCAATTCGGCCTGTATAATGCTCCACCTGTCTTCCAGGAGTTCGTTAATGACATTTTCCGTGACCTCCTCTATGTTTGTGTTGCGGTCTATCTTGATGATATCTTGATTTTTTCTCCAGATCCGGTGACTCATCAGAGACATGTCCGTGAAGTTTTGCTGCGGTTAAGAGAGAATCGTCTGTACGCCAAGTTGAAGAAGTGCGTGTTTGAAAAGGATGCTCTGTCCTTCCTCAGCTACATTGTCTCGAATCGAGGTCTCAAGATGGATCCTGAAAAGGTAAAGTCCATTCTGGAATGGCCACGCCCTCAAGGCTTGAGGGCCATACAGCGCTTTCTGGGATTCGCTCATTTTTACAGACAGTTTATTCCAAACTTCTCCTCACTGACATCTCCTATCTCTGACCTCACTAAGAAGGGCATGAACACCAAGGTGTGGACTCCTGAGGCAGAGTCTGCATTAGATAGCCTGAAGAATGCCTTCACGTCAGCTTCTATCCTCCATCATCCCGACATTTCTCTACAGTTCTCGCTGGAGGTGGACGCATCCTCTGTTGGTGCTGGTACACTCCTGTTCCAAGAGGTTCCAAGGGCAAGTCTATGGTATGTGGATCTTTCTCTAGGCTCTTCTCTTCCGCAGAACGCAACTACTCGATTGGGGATCGGAAGTTACTGGCCATAAAGTTGGCCCTGGAGGAGTGGAGACATCTACTAGAGGGCACAGCTCATCCCATCCAGATTTTTACGGACCACAAGAACCTCACCTATCTCCAGACGGCCCAACAGCTGAATCCTCGTCAGGCCAGGTGGTCGCTGTTCTTTACCAGGTTTCAGTTTGAGCTCCATTAACGCCCGGCCGACAAGAATGTGGGGGCCGATGCCTTGTCCATGGAGATGCCACAGAACATTATTGATCCATCATTCATGGTCTCTGTTAATCCCCTGCAAGTTGGGGACATTCATCCAGGGAGGACTTTGTGCACCTGGCTGACCGAGGGAGAATCCTCCTCTGGGGACACTCCTCTAGACTGGCAGGTCACGCGGGGACCCGTAAGACCCGAGATCTGATTGCCCAACATTTCTGGTGGCCCAAGCTGCCCAAGGACATTTTGGACTTTGTTTCGTCCTGCTCAGTGTGTGCAGCTAACAAGGTCGCTCACTCCAGACCTGCTGGCCTGCTCCAGCCATAATCTGTGCCCGATGCTACCTGGCAGCATACCTGGTAGCTATGAACTTTATTACTGACATGCCTCAATCTGCTGGATGCAGTGCTGTCTGGGTGGTGGTGGATAGATTTTCGAAGATGGCCCACTTTGTTCCTCTGACCGGTCTTCCTTCTGCTCCTCTGCTGGCCAAGCTGTTCATCCAACACATCTTCCGCCTGCACAGTTTGCCGCAGCATATTATGTCTGATCGGGGGGTTCAGTTCACCTCGACGTTCTGGAGAGCCCTCTGCGGACTCCTAGGTGTGAAGTTGGACTTTTTCTCTGCCTATTATCCTAAGTCCAATGGTCAGGTCGAGAGGATCAATCAGATCTTGGAGAACTACTTACGCCACTTCATCTCCAAGCAGCATGATGACTGGGTGCAGTTGCTTCCGTGGGCTGAATTCTCATACAACAAACACACCAGCGAGTCCACACAGAAGACACCATTCTTCATTGTCTACGGCCAACACCCACAAATTCCTCTCCCGGTGCCTGATACGTCCGAGGTACCAGCTGCTGATACGGCTTTTAAGGACTTTCTGCAGATCTGGCAGCAGACTCGATCCTCCATCCTGCTGGTGGTCGACCCCATTAAACGGAAGGAATCTCCCTCGCCCTGGCCCCAAGAAGAGGGGGCGTAAGAGGGGAGATACTGTCTTGTCCGTGGCTGCGGTCCATCAGGTTCACTTTCTCCCTGACGGCCGCAGCCAGGGGCCGGCGAGCGCTGGCCCCAGTCTCCTTCTCAGGAGACGTCAGCGCTCAATGCCACTTACCTTGGCCGGGTCCCGTAGGGTGAGCGCGCATGCTCGTGCTCGCTCTGAAAGGGGCAGCGCGCGCACCGCACTTTAATGTTTTAATCAGCCCATGAGTGCCCTGGACTATAGGAGGGGCCCAGCCCCTTGCTGCTATGCCTAAGCATTGTTTTCCATATCCTAGTTTGTCTAAGCAAATGGACTCCTAGTGTTTTCCAGTTCCAGTGTTTCCTGTTCCTGTATCCCGTATCCTGTATCCCGTGCTATCCTGTTTTAGAGCCGTGCTGTAGCCGTGCTGTGATGTATCTACGCCTGTCCTGCTGCTCCATGCCTGACGTCTACCTGCTGCCTAGTCCCAGCCGAGCCTGCCTTGCTACTGTCCGAGCTTCCACAGGTACCTTATACGAGCTGTGAACTGTGACCTGCACCCTGTTGGCCAGCTGCCATACTGCCAAGGCGGTACGGCCCAGTGGGTCCACAAACCCAATGTGACAAACAGGATATCATCCACGTATAAAGCTATTCGCTCTTCCACTGAACCATACGTGAAACCTTTTAACCATTCATGCTGACGTATAGCACACGCCAATATTTCCACTGATAACGCAAATAATAAGGCGAAAGCGGGCATCCCTGTCATGTCCCTTTAGCCAAGGAGAATCTACTAGATAATTCTCAGTTTGCCCGAATTCTTGCTGTAGGGGCTATATAAAGGAGCTTCACCCATTTAATATAGCTACGACCAAATCCCATGGTATGCAGGACATGCCACAAATATTCCTATTCCACACAATCAAATGCTTTCGCTGCATCAAGCGTCAAAACCGCTCTCCCTGCACAGTCCTCCGGTTCCGCCTGCAGATTAATAAATAGGCAACTTAAATTAACCGCAGTGGATTTAGAAGGCATGAAGCCTGACTGATCTCCATGTACCACTGAGGTCACCACCCTACTCATTGTCTGTGCTAACACCTTCGCTAAAATTTTTATATCCGAGGACAATAAAGAGACCGGTCTATAAGAGTCCAGAATTTGCAGATCTTTCCCCTCTTTGGGCAGGACCACTATTGTTGCTTCATATAATGAGTCAGGCAGTCCCTCCTCTCAAAACTATGTAGGAAGGTGTCAAGTAGCTGTGGCACCAGTACCTGCCCATATTCCTTACAAATTTCAATTGGCAGGCCATCCGGTCCCGGAGCCTTTTCATTTGCCATACTCCGTATGGCCAGTTCAATCTCCTCCAAAGAGATCGGTACTTCTAACACCCCCTTTTCCTCCACTCCAATACTTGGTGCCGCTATACCCCCTAAGTAGTCTCTTAATTGCTGTGTGGTAAAGTGTGCTCTGGAATTGTACAGGTTTTTGTAAAAAGTTTCAAAAATTTGCAGAATCTGTCTGTATTATTCTCTAGTCGACCCCCCACCCCTCTCATATTGTGTATATAGTTATTCCCCCTCTGGGCCTGTGCAGTTCTCGCTAGCAATTTACCAGTGGTTTCTCGCTCCTCGTAACATTTTTGGTTAAGAAACATTCTCCTATTATCCGCCCTTTCTAATTGATGGTCCCTCCGTAATTTCTGAGCCTTCATCCAGTTTTTAAGAGATATTGATGAGTTCTCCTCCATGTGTTTCTGTTCAGTATCCATCACTCGGGATATCTTCCAGCTGTCTAGTTTTTGTTTTAATTTTCTCTATATTTTTTATGAACACCCCCCTTAACCACGCTTTCATAGCATCCCACAACACTCCCTGAGAAACAGTGTCTGCATTAAATTGGAAGTACTCTTTTATCTGTTCACATACATTCGTATTGTCAATAAGTTTCAGCCAAAACACATTTAATTTCCAGTTCCCTGGTCTTCTATGTGGTCTCTCACCCACCTCTAAACTCAATGACATAGGGGAATGATCCGACAAGGCCCGTTGTTAGTACTCAACTCTTGTAATAAAAGGCACTGCATTAGGGAAGCAAAAACACAAATCAATACGAGAGAGAGATCTATATGTAGAAGAAGTACATGAGTATTGTCTCACCCCTACATGTTTGTCTCTCCATATCACAAAGCCCCAGTTCCATAATGAGCCTTCCAAACGCTGACATCCCCTCCCGTGTAACCCCATCTCCTTCATGAAACCTGTCCAAACCCTCCTGCATCACGGTGTTAAAGTCTCGCAGCAAAATTAGGGTTACATCCGGCAAGGTAGCAGTTTGCTCCATAAGTTTTTTAATCGGAATGCTGGAATATGGAGGGGGAAAATATACCACCACCACCACCACCACCACGCACTCCCAATGATAAATTGTACAATGCACACCTACAAATTTTCCCTCCCCATCAAAAAAGGATGAGTGGCAGACAAATGGTATATTTCTGCGAATTAAAAGGCTCACCCCCTAGAATAAGTGGTGTGGAATGAATGAAAGCTATCAGCTTTCCACACCTTATGTAACAAGGATGGTGACTCTCTAGTCAAATGTGTCTCCTGCAATCCTAGCACCATATATTGTTGTTTTTTAATATAATTAAACACAGCATGGCATTTCCTGGATTCGTGCATGCCCCTAACATTCCATGACATACAGTTAAAGGACCCCATCACCCTCCAGAATATATAAAGTACAGATATTAGCCAAACTGAATTCCCCTGAGATTCTAGACTGTGCTCCCCACCACCTTCCCTCCCATTGCCCAACTCCCATTAAACCTCCCCTTCTAGAAGGGTCAGGGTAAATTCTAAAGTCTGCCCCCTAGCCAGCGTAAGCGTAGCCAAAGCTGCCACCCTTACGCACTTCCAAATTCCCCCCTTCAGACCGTTGCTCTCACTGCCACATACACAGAACCTTAAGTACCCCCAAGCCAGCATAATAATCCAGGCAGTCAGCCCCAACTTAGAACCATCCTTTAGGGTACAATAAACTCCTCTAAGATAACACATGAGCAGGAACATTAAACAGCAGAAATATACATTCACTAAATCAATTATCACTTAGCAAATATCAAAGACTCACTGCAACGGCAGTTCCCCCAAATCTCGACTCCACACATGAGCTCCAGCAGGTCTTCTCAGTTGTGTTTAATGGCCATCCAGGCACCTCAACGTCTCTCCGGATGTGTCAAAGAATGAGGTAGTGCCAAGACCTGGAATGTCGCCGGATATATCATGGAATATTGAACGTTCAAATCTCTGAGGCATTTTTTTATATCCACAAATTGCGCCATTCTCTTCTGCACTTCCACAGAAAAATCTGGAAAAAAGGAAATCCGCACACCGTTCATGGAGATATCTTGTCTTTCCCTTCGTGCCCGGAGGATCCGGCCTCTGTCTTGGTAATGCAAGATCTTAATAAGAGCCTGTCTTGGTGGTCGACCAGGAGGTCCCGTTCTCATGGGTACCCTGTGCGCCCATTCCACCACGAACAGGGGGGTCAATACATCTCGCCCAAAGGTGTCCAACAGCCACTTCTCAAAGAAGTCATCAGGATTATTGCCCTCCACCTTCTTCGGAACTCCCACCAGACGAACATTGTTAAGGCGCAACCTGTTCTCCTGGTCGTCAGCTTTTGCATGTAATATCGCCATTGCTTTTGAATGCATTTGCGTATCACTTCTCAGACTTTGGAGCAAGTCACCTAATTCAGACACCCTACCCTCCATGGCAGCAGTTCTTTCTGACAATCTTTGTAAATAATTATGTAAGAGTAAAATGTCATCCTTCAGACTTCCCATCCGGCCAGTAAGTAGTGAGAGCATCGTGGCATTCTGTTTCACTGCTGCCAGTATGTCAGTCAGGGAAGGCTCAGATGGTTTGCTTCCTGCACCACACACTCTTCCATCTTCCTCAGCCTCCCCACGTGCTTCCCCGCACATGTCCTCAGCTTCCTTTTCACTCACCAGGCCATCTCCCAACACTGCATAACGGGAGCCGTAAGAGGAGCTCTCAGCTGTCAGCTGTTTCCAGCCGAACACTTCTGTGTCAGCTCTCTTTCTCCCCCACGGTGCCATCTTGGATTCTGCATCCTGTGCTTGCCGGCGGTGTTTTTTGATTTTTGGAGCGGCTCATCCGTGTGCAGTCTGCTGACCATGATTCCTCCAGTCCTAATCTCAGTGGGTCAATGTTTTAGACCTGATTTAGCAGGCAAATAAGTCTTAACAGGATGGGCACAGCTGGAGCTCCGGCTTCACACGTCTGCTCACATCGACTGCTAGGCCACGCCCCCTCCAGATTCAATTTTAATGACAATTAAGGTCATTACTGTCACGTTGGGTACGTGGACCCACTGGGCCGTGCTGCCTTGATGGTATGGCAGCTGGCCAACCGGACACAGGTCACAGTCTATAGTTCATATAGTGTACCTGTGGAAGCTCAGACAGTAGCAAGACTTTTTGTCTTGCGTGCACTCAAATTTATCTTGAAACACAACTACTTCCTCTTTGATGGCAGATTTTATCTGCAATTACGAGGAACAGCCATGGGAGCAGCGGTGGCACCCACCTTTGCCAACTTATATCTGGGCTGGTGGGAAGAATGTCACGTTTTCTGTCCCGAGATGGAGAAATTCACGTCTAAGATCAACATCTGGCGCAGATTTATAGATGATATACTGTTTATTTGGAATGGCTCTTCTAGAGAACTTGAAGAATTCATTGAGGTTTTGAACACCAACAACTTTAACCTCAAATTGACCTTAACATATGATCATCAGTCTATCCCTTTCCTGGATGTGAGGCTCTTTACTAACGAGCGCGGTTCCATTGAGACAGATCTCTACCGCAAGAAAACAGCCACTAATAGCCTTCTGGATGCAACAAGGGCTCACTCCGCTAATACTATTAGAGGCATCCCAAAGGGAGAATTTTTGAGGCTTGGACGAAATTGCTCCACCTTCCAGCTCTTTAAGACAAGGGCAGCAGAACTAAAGAACAGGCTATCATGTAGGAATTACAGTAAAAGGAACATCAAGAAAGCCTACAATTGGGCGTTGAGGACCAATCGGGAAACTCTACTGACCCCAAAAATAAGGGTCAATACAGAACGATCCCAACCACGATTTGTCACTGACTATAATGACAGTTAGAATGAAATGACACTCATTCTAAACCGCCACTGGAACATTCTACTTAGTGACCCAGTACTTAATAGTCTACTCACTACCAGGGTCTCCTTGGGATACAGGAAATGTAAAACCATTTCAAATATCTTGGTCCAGAGCCATTTTTCCAGAAAAAGTAAGAATACTTCAGTACTCAATCCAGGTTTCTATCCTTGCAGAATGTGTAGAGCTTGTCGGGTACTAGTGGACAAGAGAGAGTTTGTGGATGCCTTTGGTATCCTCCATCGGATTTCTGACCACATAAGATGTTCCACCCCTGGAGTGATTTACTGCCTCGAATGCCCGTGTGGTCTCAAATATATTGGGAAAACCAAGAGAGAACTGCGCATACGGATTCGTGAACAAATCAACTCGATAATTAATTTTGCAAAAAATGAGCAAGATTGCAGGACTAAAAATAAGCCATTTAATCCAACTCCAATAGCCAGACATTTTGGGAACGTACACAATTCCAACTGGACAACTCTTAAAGGCTGGGCCCTGTGCGTAATACATTTGGGCATCAGAAGAGGCAACTTAGATCAGGCACTTCTGCAAAAGGAAAGCGAATGGATTTTTAATATGAAAACAGTGAGTCCATTTGGACTCAATGAAAACTTTGGCTTTGGATGTTTTCTTTAATACACTGGCTAAATCTCTACATCAGCATTTATTCTTAATTTTATACTCATATTTCCTCATTAATATTCGCAAGTGTATTTGTGTATTCGCACACAGATACAATCTTCAACCCTTTTGCTGTATGATTAATCCACCCTTACAATTACAGGATTTACATGCCGTTTATTTATCTCATCTCATTTTTGTTTATTTCATATATATATACTTTTTTGGTCATATCCTGATGATTTTGTGGTGTCCTAGTGATGATATTTGCAATTACTAGCGATTGTCATTTTGAGAACTTCATTGAAATTATACCAATCGAGACCTAGGTCCCTGATTGGTTCCTGAGTCTGTCAATCAATATGGACACTATTTATAGGGCGTTTTAATGGCGGCCTCCCACCCCTGGAAGAATCCAGAATTCTGGCGAAACGCGCGTCGGGTGCTACATCCATATTCATTGGTGCTTACAATTAATCAGAGCTGCTTTGGTTCAGCTCATAACAGACCACGCTATACAACACGGCTGACAGTTGACAGCTGTCAGCTGCTCCAGTGCGCTTTATCAATTTAACTGCAGCGTGTCCCACTCTGAACAGCCGGGGCATATCTCTCTCACCTCCCGCTACGATATGGTCAGTCGACCAGTAACTCTTTGCACGGTTTTCCCGGGGTGAATTTACACCCACGGGCTTTTACCGCAGGCTAGGTGGAGTGAGGCTGTGGGGTCTCGGCACCAGAGCTCTCACCACCCCACACATTCACTCAGCCCACACACTGAGTTAATTGAGTGGACTTTTTCACGAGCCGTTCTGTCAACAGACACAATCCAGTGAGCGGTTGTAGCCCACCGCTTCTGGGTTCATTACCAGCGGTGGTGGCGCACATCACAATCGCTCTCTGCATCGCTGCTCCCCAGGCTGACAGCGATGTGAAGGTGCACTCGACAATTTAACTGTCCTTTATAAACGCTGGAGTAACGTTAGATGTGCATGTGGTCCGGTTACCACTGCTCATCTAGTTACTGCAGGGCTCACTCTGATTCGTATTAGCTGCTTGCTGGTATAATAGTGCAGCAATAACAGTAGAACTACCCCTCAGCACAGCTTACATTCTTAGCTGACACACTGTGTAAACCGTTATTTGGACTCCACCTCAATTCTCTGGAGCCACAAAAACGGGTAGTTACAAATTGAATACATATAATAAAGAATAAAAATAACTATTAACAGTTTCTATTCACAGTTCAGCAATGTGTGCATCATAAACACCGGTGTCAAGTGTTAACATTGAACACAACACTAAGTGAAATCACTCAACTACTCAATTCTGGAGTTCTGTTTGCTGCCTACCAATAACGCAGCAATAACGCAGGGTCTGCATGTGGTTTACTTCAAGCATACCAATTTAGCTAATGTAGGGTCAATCTAATCCACCTAGCTGCCTGTTGACACCACAGTGCAGCAATCTTTACATGAGACCACTTGTCCAGCACGGACCAGTTTAATCAGCTGACACTGGCAATTCGATTCTATTTGTCTCATTTTGAGTTTCAATCTCCATTATAGTGCAGCGAACCGCGCACCCTAATGGAACAATAGCGTGGTGGAATCACTTTATATTATAAACAGTGATCTCATTATATTACACCATACTTCGGGCTATAGGTATGTGAGTTTGGGGGTCACTCACACATACCAGTTTGCACCAATGAACTTTTAATACATTTTAATGTTAATCAATAAAGGTTATTTATTAATTTACGTTAGACCACATCTTTTCCCCTTTCCCATCCCTATTTCAATCTAGCTCTAACCGGTGGTGTACACCAATGTGGTCCCCTTGACCTATTTTCCCAGTGAGACAGGTGATCTTCACTATTTACTTATCAAAAAAAGGCTCGTGTAAGGTCCCAAATGATGGTTTATGGTTATACTCATTAATGTAGCCTAACATTTGATAATGCATAAATCATTAGTATAAAGTGCACATGCAGTTGAGAGAGAGCAGCTTACCCATATTATAACACACTGTTGTCTGGCATCACACCCGACACGTGTTTCGGCGAGGAACGCCTTCGTCCGGGGGTCCCTAGCCGCATAACTCAGTAACTGTACGTTGTCGCGGGAGGTTACTTTCCGCACGAGGACGTATAGTGACTGAGTCGTTCCCGATGCACACTGTCGGTGACAGTCGGGGTTGCCGATGGTTGTCATGGCAACCAGAGGCCAGACAATCGCCTCTGGGTCTGCCATGTATGGAAGCCTATGAGGTTCTGCCTCCTGCTGGTATTGATAGGCTTCCTGTCAGAGTGACTTTCAGCATCACACTGACAGTTAGAATAAATTACACTATGTAGGTGGTGTAATGTATTATAGCAGTGATCAGTGCTGCGGGTGTTCAAGTCCCCTAGTGGGACAAAAAAAATGTACGTAAAAATGTTTTATAAAAGTGTAAAAATAAAAGTTATGAGTTAAAAAACCATAAACTGCTTTTTTCCTATAGCAAGACATTTATTATTGGAAAAAAATGAAAACGTTAAAATATTATTTTATATTTGGTATAACCGTCTTCGTAACGACCGAAACTATAATGTTATTTTTCCTGCATGGTGAACACTGCAAAGAAAGTAAATAAAAAGCAATGCCAAAATCACCACCACTCCCAAAATATAGAATAAAAACTGATAAAAAAAAGTCATATGTACTCCAATATAATACCAATAAAAAACTACAACCCATCTTGCAAAAAACAAGCCCGTAAAAAGCTTTTTTGATTGAAAAATAAAAAAGTTATAAAAATAAAAAGTGATTTTATTGTGCAAACGCTGCAAAAGATAAAAAAATATATACATATGATATTGCCGTAATTGTATCAACCCGCTGAATAATGTAAAATGTCATTTATAGTGCACGATGTAAACAGTAAGAAAGAAAGAATTTAAAACGCCAAAACCGCTGTTTTTTGGTCACCTTAGCTCTCAAAAAAAATGTAATAGATGGTGATCAAAAAGTTGTATGTAGCAAAAAATTGTACCAATAAAAACTACAGCTAGTCCCGCCAAAAATTGCCCTCACACCGCTCTCAGAATGTGGTGAAACAAAACATTTTTTTTTAACAAATAGTTTTTTCTTTGTAAAAGTAGTAAAATATAAAAAAAAACTATATAAATTTGGTATCACCATAATCATATTGAGACGCAGAGTAAAGTTAAGTTGTCGTTTTTACTGCACGGTGAAAGCCGTAAGAATGAAACCCAAATAACTATGGAGGAATCACAGTTTTTTCCTATTTCAGCCCGCAAATAATTTTCCCAGTACATTATATGGTACTTTAAATGGTGTCAATAGAAACTACAACTCCTGCCGCAAAGAATAAGCCCTCACTCCATACTATTGACGAAAAAATAAAAGGTTATGGCTCTTGGAAGGCGGGGAGTGAAACATGAAAAAGCAAAAAAAGGGTAAGTCCTGAAAGGGTTAATTAATTTCTGATGAAAAACATTTATTACCACATGTGGGGTATTTCCGTACTTGGGAGAAATTGCTTTACAAATGTTTGAGTGCTTTTTATCCTTTATCCTTTGTGAAAATGAAAAAAAAAAAATACATTTTAGTGGACAAAAATGTTGATATTGATTTTCACGGTTTAATTGCACTAAATTCTGCAAAATAAACTGTGGGCTTAAAATGCTAACTTTATCCCTAGAAAAATACTTTCAGCGGTGTAGTTTCCAAAATGGGGTCACTTTTGTGGTGTTTCCACTGTTTTGGTCCCTTCAGGGCGTTGCAAACATGACATTGCGCCAAAAACCATTCCACCAAAATCTGCACTCCAAAATCCAAAGGGCGCTCCTTCCCTTCTGAGCCCTACCATAGCAGCAGTTTATTACACATATGGTATATTGACGTAATCATAAGAATTTGGTTTACAAATGTTGAGGTGCTTTTTCTCCTTTATTCCTTGTAAAAATTAAATATTTCTATGTTTTTTCCGGAAAAAAAAAATATTTTCACAAACTAATTCCAATAAATTAAGTAAAAAACCTGTGGGGTTAAAATGCTAACTATACCCCTAGATAAGTTCCTTGAGGGGTGTATTTTCTAAAATGGAGTCGCTTTTGGTTTTTTTTTACTGTTTTGGCACCACAAGACCTCTTCAAAACAGACATGGTAACTAAAATATATTCTAACAAAAAGGAGGCCCCAGAATCCACAAGGTGCTCCTTTGATTCTGAAGCCAGTGCCTCAGTCCATTACCACAATAGGGCAACATGTGGGATATTTCTAAAAACTGCAGATACTGGGCAATAAATATTGAGTTGCATTTTCTCTGGTAAAACCTTCTGTGTTACAGAAAAATATGTATTACAAATACATTTTTGCCATAAAAAATTACATTTGTACATTTCACCTCTACTTTGCTTTATTTTCTGTGAAACGCTTAAAGGGTTAAGAAACTTTCTAAATGCTGTTTTGAATAATTTGAGGGGCACAGTTTTTAAAATGGGGTGATTAATAGGGACTTTCTAATATATAAGGTCCTCAAGGTCACATTAGAACTGAACTGGTCCCTGAAAAAATTGCCTTTTTACATTTTCTTGAAAATGTGAGAAATTGCTGCTAAAGTACTAAGCCTTGTAACCTCCTAGAAAAATAAAAGGATGTTCAAACAATGATGCCAACATAAATTAGACATATGGGAAATGTTAATTAGCAACTATTTTGTCTGGTATTACTATCTGTCTTACAAGCAGATGCATCTAAATTTATAAAAATGCAAGTTTTTCGCTACATTTTGTTTTTTGTCACAATTAAATACTGAATGTAACAACCAAATTTTACCACTAACATAAAGTCCAATGTGTCACGAGAAAACAATCTCAGAATTGCTCGGATAGGTAAAAGGATTCGCAGGCAGGGTCCTCCCTCCTTCTGTCCCAGTCTGCTATTCATGATGTTTATTGTACTTGCTTTTATTGGCTCATGTACTGAAAACATTTATCATATATACAGTGCCCTGGAGAACTCATTAAAATAAATAATATTAATAAAATTGTAATACCTTAACTCTATGTAACAATAAAAGGCTGTATAATGAATGTTGTAGCTTGTTTTCAAATTTGCATGCATTATTGCGAGGTTGTAGCTATATAATCAGATCAAAATTCGCCATTTAGAGATGTGAGAAAATGCTGAACACCATTATTCTAGAGAGACATGTCCGATACAGTGTGTAAGTGCTTCGGAAATAATTTTATCACCTGCCATGCTCAGGTTGTCCTTTTATGAATAGGTAGGGTTCTGTGGTCAATTGAGGGTAGATTTACTAGGGCAGGCCACTGTATATCAATACGAACTATATAGGCTAGATGGCACATGTTCCTCTAGCATGCCAATGATACTGTATCTGACCTGAGAGATAGCACAAGTATAGGTCTCTAAATTGTTACATAAATTGACAACTAGCTGTTACTTTTCCTCTTGATAAAGGTGCTTGTCCCCACACATTCTGACACTGTCCAACCAGTGCGAACAGTGTCAGACCACAATTTATTAAAACATTTTCAGTGGGAATAGTAGCGGAATAGCATACTGTTTTAATTTCTAATAAAACATGCTCTAGCATTGTTATTTCATGGGGAATACAAGTATTAACTAAAACAGACACTTCAGGTGAGTTAACAGGTTCTTCTTTACTAGAAACGATGCAGGAGAGACTTCTGGCATTGAATAATTGCACTGGCCAATAGTGTTATTGAATAGTGCTATCCAATAGGCTAGCTGCATTTCCCATCATCACATTTATTCGGCAGGAGACCACGATGTATGTATTTATTTAGTGTATATATATATATATATATATATATATATATATATATATATATATATATATATATATATATATATATATATAAAATAGAGGAAAACACAGCACTCAATGCAAACTGAACATCAGGCCATGTGCACGTTACCAGTAGAAGGACGAATCAATTCCTTAGATTAGAATACCAAAAAGACAAAAAAGCAAGTAACAGCACCAGGACTTCAGCGTTGGGGAGATGTTGGTTTATTCACCACCAGGTGGAAGAATGAGCAACGTTTCGGTTCACACCTGAACCTTTCTCAAGCTAATTCAAACAGTGTGCAATACCACATATATATAGGAGGATACACAAAGTATACAGTATACAGTGCAATTATATAATATGCATAAAAAAGTAAATCCATATATAGAATATGTTCATATAATTAGTGAAAACATATATTAAAGTGACCAGTGCATTGATTTCAGTACAACATCTCTCAATATACAATACAGACATGTATATAGCACAGGTAATACTATAATTACCCTATCTAATGATATCATATCCTAATGAAGGGGCGGAGCAGAGGAATCATATCGGAATTTAGTAAAGTACAAGAGGATTTTAAACTTGTAATTGAGAAACTTACATTATCAGCTCTCGGTGAAGCATGGAGCAAGTAATGGCGTCCCCCACTCCGTAATGCGCATGCGCAAGATGGCGGACTGGCGGAAGTGCGTCACATGGAACGCATCCCCGGAACGCAATGCAGCCGCGCATGCGCAGATTTTTTTATTACAGATACTGATCCATATGAAGGGATGTACAACATTGGAGCAGAGGCTACGTTTTTTTCGGCTAGTTATGGTTTATTGATTATTCATTATTTACACATTTGTATAAATTTATGCTCTCTGTGAAAGATTTGGAATAAAAATTTATATGGCATTTTGACCTTATATATGACTCCCCCCACCTTTATATATGTCTTGTTCTATTATTCATATCAACAAGGTCCCATGTAAATACATAGACGGGTGTGTTTCACCACTTTAACCTTTGGTTTAGGATATATTGCTGTTCGTCCTATTGTGACACAGCTACTTCTCCTTCCTATGTTACAGTCCGTGGCCCCCTCTTTTTCTAGACTCCATATTGAGTCTTAGAATTATATATAGGCATAAAACTACACATATACATTGGTGGTAGGATATCTACATTAAAATACTCATTGCCGGATTATTCCTGGAGTTGATTATTACTCTGTCCTGCTATAATATGCGTTGTGACGATATTAGATATCTGCGCATGCGCGGCTGCATTGCGTTCCGGGGATGCGTTCCATGTGACGCACTTCCGCCAGTCCGCCATCTTGCGCATGCGCATTACGGAGTGGGGGACGCCATTACTTGCTCCATGCTTCACCGAGAGCTGATAATGTAAGTTTCTCAATTACAAGTTTAAAATCCTCTTGTACTTTACTAAATTCCGATATGATTCCTCTGCTCCGCCCCTTCATTAGGATATGATATCATTAGATAGGGTAATTATAGTATTACCTGTGCTATATACATGTCTGTATTGTATATTGAGAGATGTTGTACTGAAATCAATGCACTGGTCACTTTAATATATGTTTTCACTAATTATATGAACATATTCTATATATGGATTTACTTTTTTATGCATATTATATAATTGCACTGTATACTGTATACTTTGTGTATCCTCCTATATATATGTGGTATTGCACACTGTTTGAATTAGCTTGAGAAAGGTTCAGGTGTGAACCGAAACGTTGCTCATTCTTCCACCTGGTGGTGAATAAACCAACATCTCCCCAACGCTGAAGTCCTGGTGCTGTTACTTGCTTTTTTGTCTTTTTGGTATTCTAATCTAAGGAATTGATTCGTCCTTCTACTGGTAACGTGCACATGGCCTGATGTTCAGTTTGCATTGAGTGCTGTGTTTTCCTCTATTTTATTGAATTATCTGAATCTTCACGTGCACCTTTGCCTCAAATATGTTGGGAGAAGGAGATATCGACATGGTTGGTAACCCACCACAGGTGTTTACCTATACTCAGGAAGATGCAGATCGCATTATCCAAGGACTCACTGGAAATGTTTCTTTTTTGAGTTTGCCTACTATTGAAAGCGTGAGAAAAAAATGGGAAGCTGACTCCAAGAGGCTGATTGCATTGGAGCTACATCTCTCTACATTGGGGGAATATTTTAAATGTCAACGGATACCACGTGGGATGCGATCTCATTTGAGACCTAATCTGTTTCCATCTAACTCAAGCTTCAAAGAAAGATTCGAAGGTATTTCTAACAAATATTCCCAAGATTTATTACTCTTGAATATTGAATACCTGCAAAAAGAAATTGAATTTATCAAGGTACGACTCAGTGAAAGGTGTGATCAACTTAAAGAGATGATGGTGATATCTGAGTATGAAACATATCAGAATAAAATGTCCGATTTTCTGAGAAAATTTCGAAATGAGATTGAGAGAACAAAACGCCAAAAATGGCAGCGTGATCTGGACGATTACACGTCAGGAAAAATCTACTGTTGGCAAGGAGAAGACTCTGAATATAGAGGTCCCATAAAGAAGGATAGAAATATATGGAGACGTCAAAAGATGACAGACACCTTCATCACGGACTCTGAATTATCGGATGATCCATACAGCGTTCCTCCTTTTTTAGGGGACAGTATCGAAGCCCCAGGAGAAAGCAGTGTCGCAGGGGCGGTAGGAGGCATAAGAGAATCTGCAACCAATGTCAAATTGAGGGGGAGACCAGCCCAGAGTCGAGGGAACCGCCATTACCAGACGAGGAAAAAGAATCCGTAAACCTTGTGGTTAATATTTCATCTATGTCTCTTGATAAATTGCAATTTAATATTCTTAATCGTGGGCTATCTTTTTGCCCTACTCATTATGTTAATTGGTTTGAACTGGATCTTGATCTTAAACGTTTTTTTAGAGTATTGAGGTTAAAAGCACATTTTTCAGGGCAACCAAGTTTAGGTTCCTCTGATACTAATGTGCCTCTGTCTACTGATACTGATGTGCCCCTGTCCACCGATGTTGGTTTTGACTTAAAAAGTCTAGACCTTTCCTTAAAAAGCAGATTTCAGCCTCCCCAGAATTCACATGAGGTTGAGGCATATATTTCATTGGTTGAGAAAAATATTCAAAGGTTTAGAACTAAGCAAAATCAAAGGGATAATCATTACATTAATATGACACGTTTAGAACAAAAAGCTCTGAAAGAATTGGTTGACAATGCCTCTATCACTGTTAAACCTGCAGATAAGGGGGGTGCCATTGTCATAATGGACACGTCCTCTTATCTGCAGGAAATGTATACACAACTTAATGATCATGATGTGTATACTGAATTATCTGGTGATCCAAAATTTTCATTCATGAATGAATTGAAATCCTTTGTTGATAAGGCTTTTTTATTAAGGACCATTGACAAGGACCTCTGTGAATTTTTGAAGGTAAGGCATCCGGTCACTCCGGTGCTTTACCTTCTTCCAAAAATTCATAAGGATCCATTAAAGCCCCCAGGTCGCCCTATTGTTTCGGGGAGTAATTCATTATTTGTTCTAGCAGCGATTTTTATAGACAAAATTTTGAGGCAATTTGCTATGGGGGCTGACTCCTACATCAAGGACACCACTGATTTTCTGGTTCGGATTGGCTCTCTTAGAGTCCCCGATCAGTCTATCCTTGCTACCCTTGATGTGGGAAGTCTCTATACCTCCATAGACCATGCTCTAGGTATTAAAGCTGCTCTACACTATCTGACACGTCTGAAATTTTCAGACAAAAAAATCGAATTTGTTATCAAATTACTTGAATTCATACTCACTAAAAATTACTTTATGGTTGGTGATAAATTTTACCTTCAGAAAAGGGGTACGGCCATGGGGTCAAATATGGCCCCAACTTATGCTAATATTTTTATGCGGCGGATTGAGGAGGACCTCGTCTATGTGTCCCCCCACTTTGGACATGTGTTACGGTGGTGGAGATACATAGACGATGTCTTCCTCATCTGGACCGGCTCAGAGGAGGAATTACATCATTTTCATATTTTTTTGAATGATATATGCCAGGGGATTAAATTTACCATGACCTATTCTCACTCTTCGGTGGAATTTTTGGATACTAAAATCCATCTACATGATGGAATTTTATCTACAGATATATTCTCTAAAAAAACAGATAGGAATAGTCTGTTGCACTATAATAGTGGACACCCTAGGGCTATGGTGAAATCATTGCCTTTTAGTCAACTTCTCAGGGTTAGAAGAATTGTGAGTAATGAGGATCAGCTATCCAACAGAGTTGACGAAATGTGCAATAAATTTATAAATCCTCTTGTACTTTACTAAATTCCGATATGATTCCTCTGCTCCGCCCCTTCATTAGGATATGATATCATTAGATAGGGTAATTATAGTATTACCTGTGCTATATACATGTCTGTATTGTATATTGAGAGATGTTGTACTGAAATCAATGCACTGGTCACTTTAATATATGTTTTCACTAATTATATGAACATATTCTATATATGGATTTACTTTTTTATGCATATTATATAATTGCACTGTATACTGTATACTTTGTGTATCCTCCTATATATATGTGGTATTGCACACTGTTTGAATTAGCTTGAGAAAGGTTCAGGTGTGAACCGAAACGTTGCTCATTCTTCCACCTGGTGGTGAATAAACCAACATCTCCCCAACGCTGAAGTCCTGGTGCTGTTACTTGCTTTTTTGTCTTTTTGGTATATATATATATATATATATATGCCCTAAAGATATATCCTTTTTCCCAAAATAGCTTATTAAGTATGAAACATTAAGTAAAAAAACAAAAATGCATAATGTAATTCTAAAAATAAATACAGTTGGGGACTGTAAAATTAATAAAAAGCAATAGAATTTATGATGTATTATGTCAATGTAAAAAAAAAAAAAAATAAGCATGAGCTTTTTCTAAAAATATCCCAAATAATATATCCTTTTAAATATAGAGTGCAGAGTTAATGTTCTAGCTATGAATTCCAAATCTTGTGAAGATTTTTTTTACTTTATAAAAACGATATTGCTTGGTCACAGTCCCTACTGAGAAGATCTCATTATTATAGGTTAAGCATCCTGCTCTTGCAAAATATATGGAGAGTAACATAGGTTAACTGAAAATCTTTTTCGAAGTACTGCTATTGTAGAATATAAATGTTCCCTGTCTAGCGTAAGAATTTCACACCATGGATACATACTATTTTAATTTTCATTGCTTATCATTGATATACTTATAAATGTTATTTATTACATATTCGAGACAGTGAAAATGATATTGTAGGGAAACTCATCATTTTTAAAGGCCTACTGTTTGCTGTGTAAATTGTGCAAAGAATTTATACTGAAACAAACTAAAAAGAAATTGGTTATTTTAGCAAATGCAATAATTCCATGTGGTTTTCTGAAAAAGTGTTCTTTTCATTAGTTAGGCCCAGTATGGCAACATAAATTGTCAGGTAGCTAGTGGAGTAAACAAAGAAATAGTTTATACTATGGCACCGTAGGATGATGAGGCCGTGAAGCTCCATTTTTTTTAATAGAGCTGACCTGCAGTACTACATACAGCCATATGTACAGAGGAGCTGCTGTGCTTAGATAAATATTGAAGAGCATGCGGCCCACTAGAGCTACAATGCCCCCTCTTAATGGCTATATATAGGGGAGGATTCAAAAGTATAGCATGGGGACCCTTACTCTCTGGTTATGATCCTGAGGCTAGGCCATCAATGTATATTCCTGGAAAACGTTTAACTTGTGCAGAGGAGAAAAACACATTTTACTTAATTGGTCAACTTGAAATAGTTTGCGACAAACTTTCCCATCCCTTTCCAATGTACTGAAAACAATTTTTAATACATTGGCCCACATTTATCAATATATTTGTGCATTAGCATTTCATTGCTAAATAATGTCTAATCTGTTATGTGACATATTTTTTAAAGGCTATGTACACCTTTAAAAGCGTTTTTCTATCAGTGTTTTTTGTGCAACTATGTTATCTTAACCTCTTCCCTCCTAAGCATTTTTGCGATTTAAACTTTTGTTTTTTCCTCCCCATGTTCCAAAAGCTATATTTTTCTTTATTTTTCTGTCAATATAGCCATATGAGGGCTTGTTTTTTTTCAGGACAAGTTGTAGGTTTTGATGGCACCATTTATTGTACCGCATAATGTACTGGAAAGCTGAAAAAAATATATTTGTGGGGTGAAATGGGCAAAAAACAGAGATTACAACATTTTTTTGGGGTTTTGTTTTTACGACGTCCATCAGGCGGTAAAAACTACATATTTACCTTATTTTACAGGTAGATATCATTACGGCGATACCAAATTTATATGTTTTGTTTTATGATTTACCACTTTTAAAAAAAATAAAACTATTGCTAAATTAAAAAAATCTTTTCTGTCGCCATATTCTGAGAGCCATAACTTTCATGTTTTCAGAAATTTAGTGATGTGAGGGCTTAAATTTTGCAGGGCAAGCCATAGTTTTCACCAATACCATTTTGGGGTATATGCGACTCTTTGATCACTTTTTATTTCATTTTTTTTTGAGTGCTAAGTTGACCAAAAAACAGCAATTTGCGTGTTTGATATATATTTTATTTACGGCATTAACCGAGCCGGTTAAACAACGCTATATTGTGATAGTTTGGACATTTACGGACATGGTGATACCAGTTATGTTAACTTTTATTTTTTTTAACATTGATTTAGGGGGAAAAAATTTGAAAAGGGCGTTTTTTTTTTAATTTTTAGTACTTTTTTTTTTTTTTAAACATAAAAAAAATCTTTATTTAACTGTTTTTTTTTAACATTTATTACTCTGCTCTGTTGTAACCAGCCGATTGTGCCGCAGGGTGGGCGCTATGGCTTGTTTGAAGGGGCCCCCTAATTCTAACACTTTAAATGCCGCGGTCACAGATTTTAAGGTGTTAAACGGGCGGAATCAAAGTGATCTTTGATTCTGCCCATTGCAGTGAGGTGTCGGCTGTATTTCACAGCCGTCACCCGCTGTGTATGGAGCGCGAACAGCCCGTGTGCGTGCTCTATACTTCCCCTTAACCCTTATCACGTACAGTTACGTGATAATACGTTAAGGGGAAGTAAATTTTTCCTTTTTTGAGATACAGCTGCTATGTATCCTGTATACAGAGCAGCTATATCTTGCGCTGAATGCTATATTCGTCAGGTCAGCGGGACTGATGGCTTCAGTGTCAGCATATCCTGCATGTCTGATACGCAGAATCGAGCTGTTACCGATCACATATAAGTTCATAACTTAATTATTATCGTTTACAGGTGGATCCTGCGTGTCACAGACACGAAGGACCCGCTGACACTGAACCCATCAGTCCCGCTGACCTGACGAATACAGAATTAGGTAGAGCTGCTCTGTATGCAGGATATATAGCAGCTGTATCTCAAAAGGTAAAAATATTTTTTATTAAAAACTAATTAGAAAGTTGCACGAAACACACTGATGGACATGTTTTAATTATTTTTTTTTAATTGCTTTTGAAGGTGTACAAAGCCTTTAACCATTTGCACCATAGTTTAAAGCTACTTGCACCATGCACATCAGTATGTAAAACTGTGAGTAAGTAGTGGGTGTGACTTACTACAGAATTTAAACATATTTATGAAATGCAAAAACAGGTGTGAGGCCCCATGCACACGAACGTAAAAACGCCCGTAATTACGGGACAATAGACTTCTATTGGCCACGGGTACCTCCCCGTTTGCTTACTGGAAGGTGCCCGTGCCGTTGAAATATATAGAACATGTCTTATTTCAGGCCGTAATTACGGCACGGGCAGGCCCATAGAAGTCTATGGGGCTCCTGTAATTACGGGTGACTACGTGTGTGCACCCGTAATTACGGGAGCGTTGCTAGGCGACGTCAGGGGATAGTCACTGTCCAGGGTGCTGAAAGAGTTAAACGATCCGCAGTAACTCTTTCAGCACCCTGCACAGTAACTTCCGATCACAATATAGATCAACCAGTAAAAAATAGAGAAGCTCATACTTGCCTAGAACTCCCTGCTTCTTCCTCCAGTCCGGCCTCCCGGGATGACGTTTCAGCCCATGTGACCACTGCAGCCAATCACAGGGAGGTCGGGCTGGATGTCCAAAGAGCTGGGTAAGTATGAATTTCTTTTACTTTTACTAGGGAAAGGGCTGCCCCTTCTCTTTATCCTGCACTGATAGAGAGAAGGGGCTGACGATTAGTGCAGTGCAATTCTGAAGCGAAAACGTGCCCGTAAATACGGGTGGAATACTGGTGACACCGGACACGTATTTACGGGAACGGGTACGTAAATACTGGTGCAATACGGGTCGAATACGTGTGACCAAGGACCCATATTTACGCCAGTATTTACGTGAGGAAAAAAATACGTTCGTGTGGATAAGGCCAAAATCACAAAAAAAAGTTGCATCTATAGTCGACCCATACCATGGCATAGAAAAAGTAGTGTAATGTTAATCTGTGGGAAAGTTAGTGGCAGTGAAATATGCACTGACAGGTTATATAAATATGGGAACATGCAGCAATAAATGTCTCACAATATATGTCTATGAAGTCGTTTAGGTTTAACTTAGAAATTAGCTTACCGTAAATCACACCATTTTTGATAAAGGTGGGCCAATGTGTGGAGAAATACAGTGGAGGAAATAAGTATTTGATCCCTTGCTGATTTTGTAATTTTGCCCACTGTCAAAGTCATGAACAGTCTAGAATTTTTAGGCTAGGTTAATTTTACCAGTGAGAGATAGATTATATATAAAAAAAAGGAATATCACATAGTCAAAATTATATATATTTATTTGCATTGTGCACAGAGAAATAAGTATTTGATCCCCTACCAACCATTAAGAGTTCAGCCTCCTCCAGACCAGTTACACGCTCCAAATCAACTTGGTGCCTGCATTAAAGACAACTGTCTTAAATGGTCACCTGTATAAAAGACTCCTGTCCACAGACTCAATTAATCAGTCTGACTCTAACCTCTACAACATGGGCAAGACCAAAGAGCTTTCTAAGGATGTCAGGGACAAGATCATAGACCTGCACCAGGCTGGAATGGGCTACAAAACCATAAGTAAGACGCTGGGTGAGAACGAGACAACTGTTGGTGCAATAGTAAGAAAATGGAAGACATACAAAATGACTGTCAATCGACATCGATCTGGGGCTCCATGCAAAATCTCACCTCGTGGGGTATCCTTGATCCTGAGGAAGGTGAGAGCTCAGCCGAAAACTACACGGGGGAAACTTGTTAATGATCTCAAGGCAGCTGGGACCCCAGTCACCAAGAAAACCATTGGTAACACATTACGCCGTAATGGATTAAAATCCTGCAGTGCCCGCAAGGTCCCCCTGCTCAAGAAGGCACATGTACAGGCCCGTCTGAAGTTTACAAATGAACATCTGGATGATTCTGAGAGTGATTGGGAGAAGGTGCTGTGGTCAGATGAGACTAAAATTGAGCTCTTTGGCATTAGCTCAACTCGCCGTTTTTGGAGGAAGAGAAATGCTGCCTATGACCCAAAGAACACCGTCCCCACTGTCAAGCATGGAGGTGGAAACATTATGTTTTGGGGGTGTTTCTCTGCTAAGGGCACAGGACTATTTCACCGCATCAATGGGAGAATGGATGGAGCCATGTACCGTCAAATCCTGAGTGACAACCTCCTTCCCTCCACCAGGACATTAAAAATGGCTCGTGGCTGGGTCTTCCAGCACGACAATGACCCGAAACATACAGCCAAGGCAACAAAGGAGTGGCTCAAAAAGAAGCACATTAAGGTCATGGAGTGGCCTAGCCAGTCTCCAGACCTTAATCCCATTGAAAACTTATGGAGGGAGCTGAAGATCCGAGTTGCCAAGCGACAGCCTCGAAATCTTAATGATTTACAGATGATCTGCAAAGAGGAGTGGGCCAAAATTCCATCTAATGTGTGCAAACCTCATCATCAACTATTAAAAATGTCTGACTGCTGTGCTTGCCAACAAGGGTTTTGCCACCAAGTATTAAGTCTTGTTTGCCAAAGGGATCAAATACTTATTTCTCTGTGCACAATGCAAATAAATATATATAATTTTGACAATGTGATTTTTTTATTTTTTTTTAATATAATCTATCTCTCACTGGTAAAATTAACCTAGCCTAAAAATTCTAGACTGTTCATGTCTTTGACAGTGGGCAAACTTACAAAATCAGCAAGGGATCAAATACTTATTTCCTTCACTGTATATTAAAGGTATTTGATAAATGTAAGTGATAGTTTAAGGTACAATTAAAAAAAAATGTTCTGCATGAGATAACCACAGGCCCAATATCCCAAAATCTTTTCCTAGGTATAGAGGAATTTCTCGGTTTAGTTTAAAACATACTTATGTATGACAACATGAATTTTCATGGAGATATGTGCACATCATCCTGGACTTCTTTTGATGTGGACATTTTTGTAGTGATAATGTTGCATGGAAATCTTTTTTTTCCTCTGACAATTCAGTTCAAATATAAATGCATTTGAAATATTTGGCACATCTTGTTGCATAAACATGCGGTCAAGGATGGATACTATGATATAAAACCAATGTCATTTTTTATATTTCATTTATTTTAGCTTCTGTTCTTCACAGTATCTATAATATTTTATATTCACAAAAACACTTGCAAATAATTTTTTTTCTATGTGTGTGTGTGTATATACACACACACACACACACACACACACACACACACATATATATATATATATATATATATATATATATATATATATATATATATATATATATATATATAGGAATGTTAATGACAACAGTAGACTTCAATGGAAGTAAATGTTAGGTGGACATTGTTAAATTTGTATTGTTCAGTAAAATATCAAATATAAAAACACCAAGATAAAACTTTAGTCTACTCACCAGAAAATATGCTCTGTGAGCTATCTACAGTAGCAGCAGTAGCAGAAATCTGCTAGTTTGTTGCAATGTATCGGCTGATTAGCTTACAGATCATTGCCTAGACTGGCTACAATAGTATCTACTTCTCAGCTGAGAGTAAGGCTGGGTTCACACTACCTACTTTCAGGCGTAAATGAGGCATTTTACGCCTCGAATTACGCCTGAAAACACGGCTCCAATACGTCGGCAAACATCTGCCCATTCATTTCAATGGATTTGCCGATGTACTGTGCCGACAACCTGTGATTTTACGCGTCGCTGTCAAAAGACGGCGCGTAAAATAACAGCCTCGTCAAAGAAGTGCAGGACACTTCTTGGGACGTAATTTGAGCCGTTTTTCATTGACTTCAATGAAGAACAGCTCCAAATTAAGTCCGTAATGGACGCCTCGCAAAACGTGAGTACGAGCAATTACGTCTGAAATTCAGGAGCTGTTTTCTCCAGAAAACAGCTCCGTAATTTCAGCCGTAATTGACGTTATCGTGTGCACATACCCTTAGTGTGCAGCCTTTGACTGCAAACAAGACTGTTCTCATTCACTAGCAGCAAACAAATATATTGAAATTGGTGTGGAATTGAAGCACAAAGTATATAAGAAAGTTGTAGAAGTTTCACTTATACAGTGATTAAATAGGCACTACACTTAACCACTTAATGACCTGGCCTGAAAAGGTCTTAAAGGGGTTTTCCAGCCAGTTAAACTTTAGTGGTGATTCACAGTGTTGCAGCCTTTGCTCCCATTGAAGTGAATGGGAGAAAAGGCTGCAATACCTGTGAATCGCCGCTAAATGCGTGTCGAAGATTCACAGTGTGCACATAGAAATTAAGGACTTATATGAGCGCTGTACCCCCTTCAAAACAGCTGATCGGCGGGGGTCCTCGGAGTCGGACCCCGACCCATCAGTTATTGACGGCCTATCCTGAGGATAACTCATTCATTTTTACTGGCTGGAAAACCCATTTAATGACCAGCTAAAAAAAATTTGTGGCTATATGAGGCCTTTTTTATTTTGTATTTTTTCCTGTGTAGTTTGGAGGGGTACGAAAAAAAAATATTTATGGAATTTATGTCGTTTATGTAATTTTTGTTGCGGCATGGATATAGGAAAAAACGGTTTTTCAGTCTTTTTTTCTTGTTTCTTAATCCATTCACATTTTACACTAAATAACCTGTTTATAGATTTTTCAGGGTATTAAGGTCATGTAAATACCAAATATGTGTAGGTTTTTTGTTTTTATGTAATGTATGGGCAATAAAATATATTTTATGCTAATTAAGGACTTCTTTTGGGACATTTCTTTATATTCTTTTTTTTTTTTTTGTTAAATTCTTTCTTTAATCCCTGAAGGTATAACTTTTTTACAAATATTTTTTTTTTTACTTATGATGGTAGTACAAATAGGATAGTCAATCCCAGCTGTATTCACTATGCTTCTGGAAGTTCAGGAGCTGTTAGTAACAGCTCAGAGAATGAGCGCTTACTGGAGTGCTCAGAAGCCTTTTCTACAGTGACGCCAAAAGACATCACTGTAGACTACGGACCAGCACTGTCGTTGTTAAAGAACGGTGGGTGGTCATTAAGGGGTTAAACGTAGCATAAATCAATAGTATAAGTGAACATAAGGAATTTTTTTCATATACACAGTCACATTATTATGACCACCTCCTACTCTCGACGCCGGCAGAGCGTAGCCCAGAGCGTAGAAGGAAGTGATGTATAGTGGGCTGGCTTGGTGGATATATAAGGGGTGCGATAGGCTGTCTACACAAAAAAAAAAAAACACATAACACTTAAATAATGGGCAGGTAAAAACCCGTTCCCAACAGGACACGGGCAGGACAGAAACTTCTGACCTGCCCGTGTCCTGTTGGGAGCGATGGTCTGTCTGAGCATGCATCACTGGCTGTTGCCATGGGTAAAAGGGGTGATTTATCAGAGTTGCAAAACGGGATTATTATTGGCTTTCGGGTCAAAGGTGGCAGTATTTCTCAAACAGCGCAGTTTGTCAATTGTTTGCATGCTGCTGTGATGAAAGTGTATCGTGAGTGGACAAAAGGCACCATTTAGAATAACCGACTTCGAAACTACAAAGCACCACGTGCCAGTAATGTAAGAGATGAACGTAAAGCTCTCAGCTTTAAATTCTATCACCCGATTTGACTGTGGTGCGCATGCGCCAAGAACGGCATGCGATTGGAACAGCTGCCTCCTCATTGCATAGGCAGGCCTCTGTGTCAGTCAAACACAGAGAAGGCTCGTCTCTACCTACAAATTCCATTGGCCGCCCCATGGGGATGACACACCTCGGCAGGTGTGTCTCCCCACTATATAAGGAAGAGGAAATCGCACGCGTGAGTAATAGCCCTGAAATTATCCCCTGAGGACGCTGCTGAAGCAGTGAAACATGTCGGGTGGTCTAGCGCTTTTTTAGAATCATTGCTGGTCTAACAAACTAACCTAACTATCGTGTGATACCAAAGGCTGTTCGAGCAGTCTGCAGCTGCCGCCCATGCCTGACACACTTCACCTCTGAGATCCTAATACTTACTAGATCTCGAACGTTAGATTAACCGACTCTGAATTTTTTTTTTTAACTCCACTAAATTTTGTACAACCATTCACATCATTTGCTGTAACTTGTTTCTAAACAAATTAATAAAAGTTATATTTTAATGAATACAATAATTCAATTAGCAGCTGGGAAATTTGGGGAATCTCTTGTGCTCTGCACATTTATTTGTTGTCCATTCCAATTTGTCCCTGCCAGCTGCTAGGGTCTCTATTAATCTTTTTAGTTGTATTCTATTCTCAGTATTCCCGTATCCTGCTTATTGTATCCCTTATCCAGTAATTGCATTTGTTCCTGAGCGAAGTCTAGTGTTGGAGTCGAGTTCATCCTTTGTGCAATATGTCATCAGCCACGCCAAGTGTCATCAGCCACACCAAGTGTCATCTGCCACGCCAAGTGTCATCTGTGCCAAAGAGTCCGCTATGCCAAAGTGTCTGCTACGCCACGTGTCTGTCAGAGCTTCTATACAGGTACTCTAGTTCTAAAGACTTCAATTGACTGTAGTTTGGCCAGCTGCTACTCGGCTACGGTGGAGCAGCCTAGTGGGTCCACATGCCCCAGAGCCGTGACATTCCTCATGTACACGCACGTGACAGCTTATTCTGAAAAGTCACCCTGAAAACGTAGGTATGCTTAATTAACCTTAAACCAGAAAACCTCTTTAGTGTTACAACTACTAAATATTTTTGAAGGTCTATCCCTTTGTATTATATAGTAGATTGTCTATTTGCTTTCAATTCTGTTTTATAACTTACAATAAACTACGGAGCACACTGTTATCAGCTGTCATTGATGTGCCAGACTAAAGTAAAGAAAAGATGCTTAACCTGAGGGAAATTAAACTTGATCTGTCAAAACGAATAGTGCAGAATAAGAGAATACCCCACATAGCAACCAAATGTAATAAAATAAATATACTGTATGTACTGTTAAAACACCAAAGATATAACAGTACTAAATGGGTTTCAATCATCATTTAAAAAAATAATAATTAGCATTTAGCATTTGTAAGTCTATATTTTATTATTTCCTTTGACTTTATTGCATCCATAAGAAAACAAAAAAGTGTACGCATATATCAATTTAATTGCATTTATTTTAAATGTAAAGTAATTAATCTAACAAGCACAACATTCTCTTTTAGACTGTTTCTTAACATTTAGCCAGAGCTGTTTAAAGAAAGACTTATTCAAAATTGTGAAGTACCTTGAATGTCTTATCTCATTTGCTACAACATTGCTTTGACCCATTAGTGACCACCAATTAGTGTATTTACGTTGGACACTAACGGGCTTTATTTCGATGCAGTAGCCTTTTTACGGCGCTGCATCGGAATAAGTAAACAAAGCAGGGAGCAGTTAAATCTCCCTGTTCTCAGCTACCGGAGGTATCTAAGGGCTGGTAACAGACCTGCTCGAATGGGCGAAATCAATATCAGTATCGATCCCACTCGTTAAACCCCTCAGATGCGGCGCTCAATAGCGAGCACCACATCTAAACTGTTTTGGAGGGAGGGGGCTCCCTTACACACCCTATCGGCACCCTGCCGGTGTCTTCTATGGCAGCCAGGGGCATAATAATGGCTCCCAGGTCTGCCTCTACTTAATGCCAAAGGCATGGCCTAGCAGATGCCTGTCCGTTTTACACAGACAGGCAGTAATACACTGCAATACAGAAGTATTGCAGTGTATTATAAAAGTGATTGGATGATCGCATAGTGAAGTCCCTAGTAGGAAAAATTAAAAAATCACTTTTTCCCCTTACAAAATGCTTTACTATGGAAAAAAATGTGAAAAAGTTACACATATTTGGTATAACAACTCCAACCCACTCGGCAAACGCTGTAAAAATAAAATATTAAACAATGCAAGAATTGCTGTTTTCTGTGCATCTTGCCTTCATTTTTTTTTATAAAATATGATCAAAAAGCCATGTACCCCAAAATGTTACCAATAAAAATTAAGTCGTCCCACAAGAGAAAAAAAACCCTCATACAGCTGCATCGAATAAAATTTAAATGTTATGACTCTTCAAATATAAAGATATAAATTTGGTATAGTTGCAATCGTAACAACCCGCTGAATAAATTTACTTTGTTATTTATACCACACGGTAAACGACATAAATCTAGGATGCAAAAAAGAGTGGTAAAATTGCTGTTTCTTTTCTATTCCCCCAAAAAAAGTTAATAAAAGTTAATCAATAAATTATAGTACCCCAAAATGGTGCTATTAAAAAATACAAATTGTCACGTAAAAAACAAGACCTTATACAGCTATGTCGATGCAAATAATTTTTTTTTATAGCTCTTTGAATGAGACGATGGAAAAATGTAAAAAATAGCGTGGTCATTAACCCCTTAAGGACTCAGCCACTTTTGGACCAATTGACAGCCTAATTTTTTCATTTTTTCATGTGTCACATTATGTGGTAATAACTCCGGAATGCTTTCACCTATCCAAGCTATTCTGTGATTGTTTTCTCATGACATATTGTACTTTATGTTAGTGAAAAAATGTGGTCGATAAATTCAATATTTTTTTGTGAAAAACACCAAAAATTTTGCGAAAATGTGCAAAAATTTGCATTTTTCTAAATTCAAATGCAGACAGATAGTTATACCACACAAAATAGTGACTAGCTAACATTTCCCATATGTCTACTTTATGTGTGCATCATTTTTTAAACATCCTTTTATTTTATTTTTCTAGGACGTTATAAGGCTGTGAACATAAGCAGCAATTTCTCACATTTTCAAGAACATTTCGAAAGGCTATATTTTTAGGAAACAGTTCACATCTGAAGTAGCTTTGAGGGCCTTATATATTAGGAACCCACACAAATCATCCCATTTTAAAAACCGCACCCCTTAAAGTATTTAGAAAGTTTCTTAACCCTTTATGCGTTTCACGGGAATTAAAGCAAGGTGGAAGGGAAATTTGCAAATTTCATTTTTTTTTGCAGAAATTCCATTTTAATCCATTTTTCCTGTAATACTAAAGTTTTTACCAGAGAAACACAACTGAATATTTATTGCCTGATTCTGCAGTTTTTAGAAATATCCCACATGTGACCCTAGTGTGCTACGGGCCTGAAACAAAGGCCCCAGTAGCAAAGGAGCACCTAGTGGATTTTTCGGCATTCCTTTTCTTAAATTATATTTCAGGCACCATGTCAGATTAGAAGGGGTATTGTGGTGCAAAACACAAAGGAAACCCCCCAAAAGTGACTCTATTTGGGGAAACTACACCCCTAGAGGAATTCATCTAGGGGTGTAGTGAGCATTTTGATGACAAAGGTATTTCATAGATTTCATTAGAATTGGGCAGTGAAAATTAAAAAAAAATTTTTTTCCAGTAAGATGCAGCTTTATCTCAGAATTTGTAATAAATAAATGAGGAAAAGCACCACAACATTTGTAAAGCAACTTCTCCAGAGTACGGAAATACCCAACATGTGGTCATGAACTGCTGTTTGGGCAAGCGGCAGGAGTCAGAAGGGAGGGCACGCCATTTAGCTTTTGGAGTACAGATTTTGCTGGTTTGATTTCTCGGCACCATATCGCATTTGTAAAGCTCCTAAGGTACCAGTACATTGGAAACCCCCCAAAAGTGACTCCATTTGGGAAACTACACCCCTAGAGGAATTCAACTAGGGGTGTAGTGAGCATTTTGACCCCCCAGGTGTTTCATAAATTTCATTAGAATTGGGAAGTAAAAATGAAAAATTAATTTTTTTTTCCACTGAGACGTATTTTTAGGTCAAAATGTTTCATTTTCTCATCAAATAAAGGAGAAAAAGCACCATAACATTTGTAAAGCAACTTCTCCAGAGTACGGAAATAACCCATATGTTGTAATAAACCACTGTATGAATACACATCAGGGCTCAGAAGGGAAGGAGCGCCATTTGGCTTTTGGAGAGCAGATTTTGCTGGATTGGTTTTTCTGCACCATGTCGCTTTTGCAAAGCCTCTTAGGTACTAGTACAGTGGAAACTACCCAAAAGTGACTCCACTTGGTAAACTACACCCATTGATGAATTCATCTAGGGGGTAGTGAGCATTTTGACCCCACAGGTGTCTCATAGATTTTATTAGAAATGGGCAGTGAAAATAAAAAATAACATTATTTTCCAATAAGATGTAGCATTAGTTCAAAATTTTTCATTTTCTCAACAAATAAAGGAGAAAAAGCACCATAACACTTGTAAAGCAACGTCTTCAGAGTAGGGAAATACCTGACACGTGGTCATAAACTGCTATTTGGACACACAGCAAGGCTCTAAAGGGAAGGAGCGCCATTTAGTATTTGGAGTGGAGATTTTACAAGATTCGTTTTTTGACACCATGTTGCATTGAGCTATAGTACCAGTACAGTGGTACCCCAAAAAAATTACCCCATTTTGGAAACTAGATCCCTCAAAGAATTTATCTAGGTGTGTAGTGACCATTTTGACCGCACATGTGTTTTGCAAAAATGAGTAAACAATAGATGTTGCAGATTGAAAATTGCAGTTTTCCACAGATATGCCATTTCAGTGCCCAATGTGTTGTGCCCAGCTTGTACCACCGTAGACACACATACCATAAATTGTTAAGCGGGTTCTTCAGAATACAGTAATACAACCATATGTGGTCATAAATTGCCATTTGGGCACACTGCTAGGCTCAGTTGGACCACCATTTGGCTTTTGAAGCGCAGATTTTGCTTGGTGTTTTAGTGGTATTTCAGCTTATAATGTGGGGGCATATGTAAGCTGTGCGGAGTACATCAGGGTATATGTAAACTGGGCGAAATACATCAGGGTATATGTAAGCTGGGCGGAGTACATCAGGGCATAATAGGATGATGTAATAATGGGGTGAATGAATAATCCATGGATTGGTGCAGTACGCTTTGAAACAATCCTTTATGCACAGGCCGGGTTTATTGGGTATAATACAAAATATCTGCGCACCAGTATTGCCTAATCTTTGACTTCTTCACTAGTCCAATAAGCAGCACAAGGCCCTAAAGTTTCCTCATCTCCACTGCATCTACAGGGTCCACCTCTGGGATCCAGCAAATGATGATGTGGGGTATTTAGTGAAATTCTACTGGACGTAAAAAAATGAGTCTTGGCCGTCGTTTAGCATCATTGCGTTTTGAGAGTCATAACTTGTTATTTTTCCGTTGACGGAGCTGTGTGAGGGCTTGTTTTTTGTGGAACGAGCTCTAATTTTTATTGGTTCCATTTTGGGGAACATGCGATTTTTTTATCACTATTTATTCAATTTTTTGGGGAGATGAGGAAACCAAAAAACAGATTTTGTTTTTGTATTTTTTTAAAAACGGTTTTGTTTTTGTATTTTTTTCAGTATTCGCCGTGCAGTATAAATAACATGTTAACTTTATTCTGCGTGGGCGATATGATTACAGCGACACCAAATTTATATAGTTTTTTTACGTTTCAATACGTTCCCACAATAAAAATACTCTTTTCTAAAAAAAATCATGTTTTAAGTGTCGCCATTTTCTGACAGCCACAACTTTTTTATTTTTTAGTTGAAATAGCTGTGGGAGGGCTTGTTTTATGCGTGACAAACTGTAGTTTCTATTGGTACCATTTTGGGTTACTTGCAACTTTTTGATCACTTTTTATTAATTTTTTTTTATACAAGATGACCAAAAAATGAAATGCTGTCATTGTTTTTTATTACATTTTTTTACAGTGTTCAACCTTCCGGTAAAAATAATGATATTTTTATAGTTCAGGCCGTTCCGAATGCGGCGATACCTATTATGTATAGTTTTTTTTTACATGTTTTAATTTTTTTTCTAATAATAAAGGAGTTGATCAGGGAAACAGGGCAACTATTGTTTGTTTGTTTTTTAAACTCGTTTTATTGAAAGTAACTGTCAGAGTCAAACCATCACATACATCAGGATAACATTAAACAATCAATAGTACATATGTCAGAAAAATCAATACATACAAAGGGAATACTCGCAGGTACCCATGGTGTTAGACCGTGGTTCGCAGACCACATATACCTAATACAGATTGATTAAATCATTCCAACAAAACTTTTAATCCAGTACATCATGAAACTAGGACTGTGCCCCCATTTCGATATTCTGCAATAACGCACCCACCATCTCGTACGGCATAAAAAAGAGCACCTGGATGTGTCCTCCACCCGAATCCTTTATCCGCTCCCACCCCCAGCTTGAATCAGAGCAGCTGATAGCCCTTGGACTGTACAGTGAGTGAGATTCGATGAGCACCAATCACTCCAGATCAGATCGAATATAGACGGTTTCCCCCGTGTTTATACACTATTTTCTCAAATGGAAGTATGTCATTGACCAATTTACGCCATTGCGCTACTGTCGGTGCCCTATCCGCCATCCATCTCATGGCCACCGCCTTCCTTGCCATAAATAGTGTTTCTCTGAGGAAAGTCCTCTCATATATTGACCATTGCTCCTCAGAGAGCAGTCCCAGCAAACACACCTCCGGCCAGCAAGGTATCGTCCTCCCCAGCACTGCCGTCAATAATGCAACCACCTCCTCCAAAAAGCTACGAATCCAGTGACAACCCCACATTAGGTGAATAAAATCGGCCCGCATCTCTCCACACCTATGACATTGTGAGGATGCCATCCTTTCCATATGATGTAACCTTACGGGCGTCAAATAACATTGGTGGATGATGAACAGTTGCACTAGTTTATTGTTTGCAGCTGATGAAACCAGCAAGTGGGAACCCTGGGCCTCCCTCCATTCCTCCGCTGTGGGTTGTGGAATTAGTGCTCGCCACCTGTCCTCAGCCACAAGGGGCTCCATTCGCATTTTAGCCTCCAGTAGGAAAGAATAAATTTGAGAAACGACTCCATGTGTAAACGGCGTGTTCAACCTCACCACCAAGTCACAGCTAGAGTATGTCGTGGAGTTCAGTGGGAATTATGCTAATAGAGCATGATGGAGCTGTATGCAATATAATTCATCCCCAGGTGGTATATTGACAGCTGCCCGAATCTCACTCACCGTCATGACCGACCCTTCCTCCGTTAGCAGTTGTGATAGAGCGGCTACCTCTCTAGAGGACCAGTAATGTTTCCCCACCATCCCATGCAGATGGGAAAAACTCGGATTATCCCACAGCGAACTCTCCGCCACCACCCCCACAAACCCCAGTAGATCTTTAGCCTGTTGCCAGACTCGTCTGGCCAACTTATGCAAGGATAACAGGGAGCGGTGTCTAAAATCATGCAGTTCCAATATCGGCCACAGGGTTTTCAAGCCCAACACCCGGGCTAAATGACACTCAGCATTAGTCGTTAGGGGGGGGGGGACCCAAGAAGTCAAGTACCTGAGCTGACCCGCCAAGTAATATAGAAAAACATCCGGTAACCCAGCCCCGGCCTCATCTTTAGGTCTTTGTAGAATCGAAAGCTTGAGTTTAGATCTCCCCCCCATACAAACGGCGCGAACAGCGAGTTTATTATTACATCCATGTGCTCCAACACATACAAAAACTTCGGCAATACTATCATCTTCAACAGATTAACGCGTCCTGCCACTGACAAAGGCAGACTTTTCCACACCTGTATTTTATAACTTAGGTATGTGACCAAGGGCGCTACATTTAACCCGTACGATCTAGAGCTATCCCTAGCAATATTAATCACCAAGTATTTGAACTCTGGTCTTACTGGCAGTCCGCAGAACAGGATGACCCATCCACAGTCATCCTGCCTCAAAGGCATCAGATATGATTTGGACCAATTAATTAGTAACCCGGAATACCTTCCAAAAACGTTAATGAGGGATATGGCCCTAGGAAGGGTGGCATTGGGGTTCGCCATAAACAACGCCATATAATCCTATCCGGTCCTCTCTGTCCCCTATTCTAATTCCCATATATGCGGGGTCCCTCCTGATGTTAAGAGCCAGTGGTTCAATGGCCAATGCGAAGAGAAGTGGCGAAAGTGGACACCCCTGCCTCGTGCCCCTATGGAGGCCAAAGGAAGGGGACAGGGCCCCATTCACCAACACCTGCGCTCGTGGAGATTTATACAACAAAGAGACCCAATTAATGAATCCATCCCCAAATCCAAATCTTCGCAGCACTGCCAGCAGATAAGGCCATTCTACCGAGTCGAATGCCTTTGCCGCATCCAGAAATGCCACAGCCCAGTCCTGCTGCTCCTCCCATCCAATCTGCGTCACCACCTGTACCCGTCTAATATTCTCTGAGGTGGACTTGCCGGGTAAAAAAGCCACACTGGTCTGAATGGATGATCTCCTTTATCACATTACATAGCCTATTAGATAGCATCTTAGTCAAGATTTTGTAATCCACTGTCAGCAATGAGATCGGTCTATATGAACCACATTCTTCTGGATTTTTACCTGGTTTAGGCAAAACAATTATGGTGGCGTCACACATGGATTCCAGAAGAGCAGAGCTCCGATAGCTATGTTCGAACAGGGCCAGCAATTGGGGGGCCAGCAGCTCCCCATACTGTAGATATACCTCAAGGGGGATACCATCCGGCCCTGAGGCTTTCCCCTTAGCCATAGACGCCATCCCCTCCAAAATCTCGTCTACCGTAAATGGAGCATCAAGCATTGCCACCCGCTCGGCTGTCAATGTGGGAAACGATACTCCATCCAAATACTTCTCCATCTCATCCATTCCATAATCAGCTTTTGAAGCATACAGCTGATCAAAAAACTGTGTGAATTGCTCAAGAACATCTCCTCGAGGAGGTGTAGGTTCTATCGCCAGGCCCCACTATACCCATCACCGGGCTGGATCTAGAACTGTTCCGAAACATATGAGCCAGAATTTTACCCGATTGATTGCCCAATTCAAAATGAGATTGTTTGCTAAAGAATAGACTACGCGTGTAATGATGGGGGTAGGG